>NW_026999368.1:0-48044 GCF_037126465.1 Ornithodoros turicata
GTGTATGCGGTATTTCGCGCAACTGTGGCTGCCTGAGGAACTGTGCATTGTTATGCTTTGGGCAAATTGCATTATTTTCAAATTATAGGGGATTCTTTTTATTTTGTACGTGCGGACTAAACACGCGTGTATAAGGTATTTCGCGCAACAGTGGCTGCCTGAGGTACTCTGCATGTTTATGCTTTCGTCATATGGCATTATTTTCAAATTATAGGTCATTCTCTTTATTTTGTGTGTGCAACTAAACACGCGTGTATAAGGTGTTTCGCGAAACAGTGGCTGCCTGAGGAACTTTGCATGTTTATGCTTTCGTCATATGGCATTATTTTCAAATTATAGGTCATTCACTTTATTTTGTGTGTGCAACTAAACACGCGTGTATAAGGTGTTTCGCGAAACAGTGGCTGCCTGAGGAACTTTGCATGTCTATGCTTTCGACATATGGGATTATTTTCAAATTATAGGCGATTCTTTTTATTTTGTACGTGTGGACTAAACACGCGTGTATGCGGTATTTCGCGCAACAGTGGCTGCCTGAGGTACTGTGCATTGTTATGCTTTGGGCAAATGGCATTTTTTTTCAAATTATAGGTGATTCTTTTTATTTTGTACGTGCGGACTAAACACGCGTGTATGCGGTATTTCGCGCAACTGTGGCTGCCTGAGGAACTTTGCATGTTTATGCTTTCGACATACGGCATGATTTTCAAATTATAGGTGATTGTTTTTATTTTGTACGTGTTGACTAAACACGCATGTATGCGGTATTTCGCGCAACAGTGGCTGCCTGAGGAACTTTGCATGTTTATGCTTTCGACATATGGCAATATTTTCAAATTATAGGTGATTCTTTTTATTTTGTACGAGCGGATTAAACACGCGTGTATGCGGTATTTCGCGCAACAGTGGCTGCCTGAGGAACTTTGCATGTTTATGCTTTCGACATATGGGATTATTTTCAAATTATAGGTGATTCTTTTTATTTTGTACGTGTGGACTAAACACGCGTGTATGCTGTATTTCGCGCAACAGTGGCTGCCTGAGGTAATGTGCATTGTTATGCTTTGGGCAAATTGCATTATTTTCAAATTATAGGGGATTCTTTTTATTTTGTACGTGCGGACTAAACACGCGTGTATAAGGTATTTCGCGCAACAGTGGCTGCCTGAGGTACTCTGCATGTTTATGCTTTCGACATATGGCATTATTTTCGAATTATAGGTGATTCTTTTTATTTTGTACGTGTGGACTAAACACGCGTGTATGCGGTATTTCGCGCAACAGTGGCTGCCTGAGGTAATGTGCATTGTTATGCTTTGGGCAAATTGCATTATTTTCAAATTATAGGGGATTCTTTTTATTTTGTACGTGCGGACTAAACACGCGTGTATAAGGTATTTCGCGCAACAGTGGCTGCCTGAGGTACTCTGCATGTTTATGCTTTCGACATATGGCATTATTTTCGAATTATAGGTGATTGTTTTTATTTTGTACGTGTTGACTAAACACGCGTGTATGCGGTATTTCGCGCAACAGTGGCTGCCTGAGGAACTTTGCATGTTTATGCTTTCGACATATGGCAATATTTTCAAATTATAGGTGATTCTTTTTATTTTGTACGAGCGGATTAAACACGCGTGTATGCGGTATTTCGCGCAACAGTGGCTGCCTGAGGAACTTTGCATGTTTATGCTTTCGACATATGGGATTATTTTCAAATTATAGGTGATTCTTTTTATTTTGTACGTGTGGACTAAACACGCGTGTATGCGGTATTTCGCGCAACAGTGGCTGCCTGAGGTAATGTGCATTGTTATGCTTTGGGCAAATTGCATTATTTTCAAATTATAGGGGATTCTTTTTATTTTGTACGTGCGGACTAAACACGCGTGTATAAGGTATTTCGCGCAACAGTGGCTGCCTGAGGTACTCTGCATGTTTATGCTTTCGACATATGGCATTATTTTCGAATTATAGGTGATTCTTTTTATTTTGTAAGTGTGGACTAAACACGCGTGTATGCGGTATTTCGCGCAACAGTGGCTGCCTGAGGAACTTTGCATGTTTATGCTTTCGTCATATGGCATTATTTTCAAATTATAGGTGATTCTTTTTATTTTGTACGTGTGGACTAAACACGCGTGTATGCGGTATTTCGCGCAACAGTGGCTGCCTGAGGTACTGTGCATTGTTATGCTTTGGGCAAATTGCATTATTTTCAAATTATAGGGGATTCTTTTTATTTTGTACGTGCGGACTAAACACGCGTGTATAAGGTATTTCGCGCAACAGTGGCTGCCTGAGGTACTCTGCATGCTTATGCTTTCGACATATGGCATTATTTTCAAATTATAGGTGATTCTTTTTATTTTGTACGTGTGGACTAAACACGCGTGTATGCGGTATTTCGCGCAACAGTGGCTGCCTGAGGAACTTCGCATGTTTATGCTTTCGTCATATGGCATTATTTTCAAATTATAGGTCATTCTCTTTATTTTGTGTGTGCAACTAAACACGCGTGTATAAGGTGTTTCGCGAAACAGTGGCTGCCTGAGGAACTTTGCATGTCTATGCTTTCGACATATGGGATTATTTTCAAATTAGAGGTGATTCTTTTTATTTTGTACGTGTCGACTAAACACGCGTGTATGCGGTATTTCGCGCAACAGTGGCTGCCTGAGGAACTTTGCATGTTTATGCTTTCGACATATGGCATTATTTTCAAATTAGAGTCATTCTTTTTATTTTGTGCGTGCAGCTAAACACGCGTGTATAAGGTATTTCGCGAAAGAGTGGCTGCCTGAGGAACTTTGCATGTTTATGCTTTCGACATATGGGATTATTTTCAAATTATAGGTGATTCTTTTTATTTTGTACGTGTGGACTAAACACGCGTGTATGCGGTATTTCGCGCAACTGTGGCTGCCTGAGGAACTGTGCATTGTTATGCTTTGGGCAAATTGCATTATTTTCAAATTATAGGGGATTCTTTTTATTTTGTACGTGCGGACTAAACACGCGTGTATAAGGTATTTCGCGCAACAGTGGCTGCCTGAGGTACTCTGCATGTTTATGCTTTCGTCATATGGCATTATTTTCAAATTATAGGTCATTCTCTTTATTTTGTGTGTGCAACTAAACACGCGTGTATAAGGTGTTTCGCGAAACAGTGGCTGCCTGAGGAACTTTGCATGTTTATGCTTTCGTCATATGGCATTATTTTCAAATTATAGGTCATTCTCTTTATTTTGTGTGTGCAACTAAACACGCGTGTATAAGGTGTTTCGCGAAACAGTGGCTGCCTGAGGAACTTTGCATGTCTATGCTTTCGACATATGGGATTATTTTCAAATTATAGGCGATTCTTTTTATTTTGTACGTGTGGACTAAACACGCGTGTATGCGGTATTTCGCGCAACAGTGGCTGCCTGAGGTACTGTGCATTGTTATGCTTTGGGCAAATGGCATTTTTTTTCAAATTATAGGTGATTCTTTTTATTTTGTACGTGCGGACTAAACACGCGTGTATGCGGTATTTCGCGCAACTGTGGCTGCCTGAGGAACTTTGCATGTTTATGCTTTCGACATACGGCATGATTTTCAAATTATAGGTGATTGTTTTTATTTTGTACGTGTTGACTAAACACGCGTGTATGCGGTATTTCGCGCAACAGTGGCTGCCTGAGGAACTTTGCATGTTTATGCTTTCGACATATGGCAATATTTTCAAATTATAGGTGATTCTTTTTATTTTGTACGAGCGGATTAAACACGCGTGTATGCGGTATTTCGCGCAACAGTGGCTGCCTGAGGAACTTTGCATGTTTATGCTTTCGACATATGGGATTATTTTCAAATTATAGGTGATTCTTTTTATTTTGTACGTGTGGACTAAACACGCGTGTATGCGGTATTTCGCGCAACAGTGGCTGCCTGAGGTAATGTGCATTGTTATGCTTTGGGCAAATTGCATTATTTTCAAATTATAGGGGATTCTTTTTATTTTGTACGTGCGGACTAAACACGCGTGTATAAGGTATTTCGCGCAACAGTGGCTGCCTGAGGTACTCTGCATGTTTATGCTTTCGACATATGGCATTATTTTCGAATTATAGGTGATTCTTTTTATTTTGTATGTGTGGACTAAACACGCGTGTATGCGGTATTTCGCGCAACAGTGGCTGCCTGAGGAACTGTGCACGTTTATGCTTTGGACAAATGGCAATATTTTCAAATTATAGTCATTCTTTTTATTTTGTGCGTGCAACTAAACACGCGTGTATAAGGTATTTCGCGAAAGAGTGGCTGCCTGAGGAACTTTGCATGTTTATGCTTTCGACATATGGCATTATTTTCAAATTATAGGTGATTCTTTTTATTTTGTACGTGTGGACTAAACACGCGTGTATGCGGTATTTCGCGCAACAGTGGCTGCCTGAGGAACTTCGCATGTTTATGCTTTCGTCATATGGCATTATTTTCAAATTATAGGTCATTCTCTTTATTTTGTGTGTGCAACTAAACACGCGTGTATAAGGTGTTTCGCGAAACAGTGGCTGCCTGAGGAACTTTGCATGTCTATGCTTTCGACATATGGGATTATTTTCAAATTAGAGGTGATTCTTTTTATTTTGTACGTGTCGACTAAACACGCGTGTATGCGGTATTTCGCGCAACAGTGGCTGCCTGAGGAACTTTGCATGTTTATGCTTTCGACATATGGCATTATTTTCAAATTAGAGTCATTCTTTTTATTTTGTGCGTGCAACTAAACACGCGTGTATAAGGTATTTCGCGAAAGAGTGGCTGCCTGAGGAACTTTGCATGTTTATGCTTTCGACATATGGGATTATTTTCAAATTATAGGTCATTCTCTTTATTTTGTGTGTGCAACTAAACACGCGTGTATAAGGTGTTTCGCGAAACAGTGGCTGCCTGAGGAACTTTGCATGTCTATGCTTTCGACATATGGGATTATTTTCAAATTATAGGCGATTCTTTTTATTTTGTACGTGTGGACTAAACACCCGTGTATGCGGTATTTCGCGCAACAGTGGCTGCCTGAGGTACTGTGCATTGTTATGCTTTGGGCAAATGGCATTTTTTTCAAATTATAGGTGATTCTTTTTATTTTGTACGTGCGGACTAAACACGCGTGCATGCGGTATTTCGCGCAACTGTGGCTGCCTGAGGAACTTTGCATGTTTATGCTTTCGACATACGGCATGATTTTCAAATTATAGGTGATTGTTTTTATTTTGTACGTGTTGACTAAACACGCGTGTATGCGGTATTTCGCGCAACAGTGGCTGCCTGAGGAACTTTGCATGTTTATGCTTTCGACATATGGCAATATTTTCAAATTATAGGTGATTCTTTTTATTTTGTACGAGCGAATTGAACACGCGTGTATGCGGTATTTCGCGCAACAGTGGCTGCCTGAGGAACTTTGCATGTTGATGCTTTCGACATATGGGATTATTTTCAAATTATAGGTGATTCTTTTTATTTTGTACGTGTGGACTAAACACGCGTGTGTGCGGTATTTCGCGCAACAGTGGCTGCCTGAGGAACTGTGCACGTTTATGCTTTGGACAAATGGCAATATTTTCAAATTATAGTCATTCTTTTTATTTTGTGCGTGCAACTAAACACGCGTGTATAAGGTATTTCGCGAAAGAGTGGCTGCCTGAGGAACTTTGCATGTTTATGCTTTCGACATATGGCATTATTTTCAAATTATAGGTGATCCTTTTTATTTTGTACGTGGTAACTAAACACGCGTGTATGCGGTATTTCGCGCAACAGTGGCTGCCTGAGGAACTTCGCATGTTTATGCTTTCGTCATATGGCATTATTTTCAATATACCCAGCAAACACACATGATTCCCAGATCATCCCGTTTTCATCTCACGGCCTCATCGGGATGAGTTGATCCATGCATTGTCCCCCAGACCTCCGGGAGCGAGCAATAGGAAATCGTCCCATATTCATCCCTGTGCGAGCTGCCTGCGAGAATGCAGACGCCGCGAACCCTTCGCGCCTCCAACTGCGCTTGCGCGGTACGCAACTGCGGCTGCATTTCGTAACGTTACTACGTGATCCTTAATATGGTCGTTACCGAACACGATGTAAAATTTATCAATTTCATTCTTCATATTTATGCATGTCATATCCAGTATTTTGTGGTTTTAATAAGGTACGCGACTTGCGCGGCTTCTAGGCGGCCAGTGGGAGCGATATTCAAACGTTCAAACCGTTAGCAAGCTCGTCCGGGTTGCAGGATGGAGGTGTTGTGGTGTGATGTTACAATTGTGAGCGAGTTGTGCGTTGTGTTGTGAGTTGTGTGAGCGACTTGAATTGTGTTCATTTGTTTGACTGCTTGTGAGTGTAGCTGGGAGAAAAGACACCACTCTGGAACCAGACTGTACGCTGAGGTGCCAAAAAAATGTGGATGCCATCACGCACATCTCGACGAAATGTCAGTGTTCCCGTGAGTGAGAGCCTGCAAGCAATACGTTCGTAAGGTACAGCGGCGAAACTAACAATGTGACGGCAACGAGGGTAGCCGGTACCCTCAGTCAGGGCACGATAATACGAGTAACAGCGGTCCAATGCTCTTGGAACACTGCGCGTTTCTATCCCGCAATTCTCAAACAAGTGGTTCGCATGTCACGGACATTTATGAAGACGCTTCCGATGAAGGTATAGAAGAAGTACATGTGTTACACCAGCGAGGGTCACATATGGCTCATTTGAGCAACGCTTGTACGGAACAGGCGTTACCGATGGCAAAGTGTCGATGACTAAAGTGCATGGACGCTTGTACAGATGTTCAGTCACAGGTGCAATTCTGAAGGACACTCTCCACTAACATACATGGACTTGAGCGACGTTCAAGGTAAATTAATCTATATTACCACAATTTAGGAAGCGTAGAGTCAGTATATTTTTCTTTGTAGAAAATTCTGTCACGCCAACTTCTGCAGCATGACTGTTCTCCCGCACTGAAAGACCTCCCTTGTATGTCAAGTGGGTTATTGTTGCAGAACATGATCACTCTTTGTTGAAAATAGGAGAAATGCTGTCACGCTGTCTCTGGTGCAGCGTCAAAAATCGCAGACCAATCCAAGATGTGCCGCCTCCACCTACTTGGCAACCTTATTCTCACCGTATGATTCATTCCAGTGTTTCATGGCCTTGCATTGAACGTGTTGTGCTTTAACGCTGGTAAAATTAAGACATTCATCATGCAGTGAATGAAGCTGGGCATCCGGACCCTGAATTTCCCATCGGGGTACGCAGAATTATGTATTTCCAGCCATACAAAACGCTTTTGAACATGCTTTCAGCATGGTTGGCAAACCAGTCCAACCTAAATTTTAGAACCGCTGGATGACCTTGACACTTTATGCGCTTCATATCGCTTTCGACATTGTCACACAGAGTCCCACACAGTCCGCCAAGTATACAAGGATGCAATGGCAGACGAGGGAAATGAATGAGCGTCTACTTCAGCCAGTGTGGCAGTCAGCCCAGCTGTCTCAGTCCCAGCGAATAAGGCAACCAGACGCACAAACTTCACAGTATGGTATGCCAATAGAGATTCTCCCAAACGATATTGTGATGCGTTGACTGTTGTATGGTGAACTAACTGCAAAGCAGCTGTGCGTATCCCAAGCAGAAATCAACAAGATGAGCGGCCCCTCCCCCGTACTGCTGCAGTGTATATCCTGCACATGGTAGGAACATTTTCCTGTATGTTAGAAGTGCATTGCAGATCATAATTCATTCTGTAGTCAGCATCATAAAAAAGAAAAAAAAAAGGATCGCGTACTATACCAAGCATACGATTCCCTCTGTCATTACTTTATTTCCTTTTCTTTCTCCCAGATATTGTGCGTGAGTAGCTGGTGCTCTTAACGAGTGCCTACATCTCCATTTTTCTTCTTTTTCATTCCATTCACGTTGCACATATTTCCAAATCTGTAAACATATTTTTAACACTCTGTACTCATGAGACAATCATGTGCTTTGACGTAAAAAATGTCATCTCCTGTTTAGATGCCAACATCTTGCAGCGGAGCAGATGCTTTTCACATCGGTCACAGGTGATCAGAATATTTTATTTAACATAATTATCTAAGTACACAAGTCACAGGTATGTAGCTTTCAACGTTTTCCTTGATTTTGTGGCAGATTGCAACTTTTGTACGTTGTTTCTTCTTCTAGGTCTTGGGGTGTTAATAGGTGCTTCTCGAGGGCTGTCTCAGGGGATCTCCCCACATCGGAAGTAAATACTTCCACTTTGCCTCTTTGCTTGCAGCGAAAGGGCGCAAAGCAATTAACATCATTTACTTTAGCCTTTACAGCTCAAGTGCTCAGAATGGTGCATACCATGAAGCTTATTCAGGAGCACCACACCGCGTGGCTTGACCTCATATAGGCCAAGTTAACAACGGCACCAACGGAAGGGCCTGCAGAAAATGACATCTTCAGGGAGCCATTCTAATATCGTCAAGAGCTTCTGCGATTCGATGTCTCTCCTTACCATCACAAAGGCTATAATTGGTACGTTCTGCACAATCCACGCGCATTGTCTACATGTATTTTGGATAAGGTTGTGCGTAAAGTTCTGTTTTCGTCAGTTGAGTATCTCATGGCTTTTCTTAATGATGCTCGAGCACGTTCTTCTGAGATGTGGGGGCAGTGACGAAAGAGACACCACTAGACTGATTTTGTGTGAACTTATGTCAGATGATGTGGCACAGAACTTCAGCTACAAGGGTCGTAAAGGGAAAAAAAGAACTTAAGCGCCCTCAATCTGGGGCAAGATTGTCATTCGTATGTACTTTACTCTGCATACTAAAGTGCTCATAACACTCAAATCATGCATTTGCAGCCTTCAAACTGTCTTGTCAAGTTCTCATGCATGCTCAAACGACTAGAATGTAGCCCGCTCGAAGCTTCTGCTTGCCAAAAGTGAAGAGGGGAGTTATACTGTGATATTTTCTGGAGCATCGTTTATCTAATTGAAGTACTGTATACAATATTTTCTTGTGATCTGACTTAAAACGTTGTTCCTTAAAACTTTATTATGCGAGGTAAAAATCGAAGACTTTTGTCATGTACAGTATCTGTCAGCCACATATGATGGAACGAGGAATGTAACAAGAAAAGGCTATAAGTGTTGTATATCAAGAACAGTTGTTGAATGTTTCGAAAAGTAGTATGTTTTGGTCACATGTATCTTTTCCTTGAGACAAATTAAATAGCTGTGAGTAATTGCCTAATAATGCCTTACGTAGACGATGTTCGTAGCAAAAAGATCGCGAAATTACCACAATAAGAAATAATATCAGAAGTGACAATCTGTCACGAGCTTTGTGCCTTTCGATAGAATAACGTCCATGCTTATGTGAAAAAATGTCACCTTTTCTGTGGATTTCCAAGTTGCAACGCGGTGCATTTTTCTTGAAAAAAGAAAAAAAGTGTACTTTGACTGAGACACAGGGGTAGGTGTTTCTGAACCCAGTCTGTACCTTCTGGTTGACACATAGACCCTATATAAGAAGCGAAAAACTTTGCTTTGTTATCCCTAAGTTATTTATTAGCAGCATTGGGGGGAAAACGGGTAGGCAGATTAACAAGGTTCATCAGCTGCTGTTCGCGTAGAACGCTTCGCCTGTTTTAATACCGTGGTTCACATTAGCTGGGACACCCTGTATACAAACATTTCTCAGTTTACTGTTCAACCCACCCTTTTTCTATTTTCTCTTCTGAGAGAGATGAGAGAAGTTTGTGAAAGTGTTTGTGAAGCGAGAATAGGTGGAACCTTGCACATCCACTGAGTTTCAGAGGTTTTTCCAACAGTGTGTTTATGTACTCTCGTTTGTAGTATGTGTTGTGTACAAGGCCATGTGCGCTTAGGAAATAAATATATTTTACTGAAATTCCAAAGCAGTAGTTTCAGTGCTCTTCGCCATTCTGAGCCACGGCAGTGGGCGGGTAGCGGGAGGAGGAGCTACCGCGATCTCTGGGCTGCATGCATGCTTCACTGTAATACCTCAAAAGACGCACGCAGTATCGTCCCAGCTTGATCGCTCGGGTGATCCCCGGGTAGCTTGCGGGGACGTTACTCGGGTGGCCAAGTTGTGCGTTTTTCGGAGTTTTTTCGGGGATTGGCATGCCTACCGGGAACGAACGCATCGCCCCAATGCGTGGTTCGGGGTTCATCGCAGGTATGGATTTTGGTTTGCTGGGTATAGGTCATTCTCTTTATTTTGTGTGTGCAACTAAACACGCGTGTATAAGGTATTTCGCGAAACAGTGGCTGCCTGAGGAACTTTGCATGTCTATGCTTTCGACATATGGGATTATTTTCAAATTATAGGTGATTCTTTTTATTTTGTACGTGTGGACTAAACACGCGTGTATGCGGTATTTCGCGCAACAGTGGCTGCCTGAGGTACTGTGCATGGTTATGCTTTGGGCAAATGGCATTATTTTCAAATTATAGGTGATTCTTTTTATTTTGTACGTGCGGACTAAACACGCGTGTATGCGGTATTTCGCGCAACAGTGGCTGCCTGAGGTACTGTGCATGTTTATGCTTTCAACATATGGCATTATTTTCATATTATAGGTGATTCTTTTTATTTTGCTTGGAAGAACTACATTGTCTGTTCTAAGTATGTATGCTCCGCCGTCCGTCCCAGTGACAATGCATGACTTACGGTCGGCTCTTGGTGGATTGGGTGCTCCCTCGCTTGTAGTTGGTGACATAAATGCGCACCATCCTATGTGGGGAAGCCGTACGCGCGATGGCAAGGGGTCTCTGTGGTGCGACGTCATTGAAGATCTTGACCTCTGTGTCTTGAATGATGGGTCTCCAACATTCTTGCGTCGAGACTTCTCGACGGACGCACTAGACGTTTCGCTCTGTTCCAGGGATTTTTTTCCCCATGTCACTTGGAGTACGGATTTGGATGGCAGAGGCAGCGATCATCTCCCCATATTCCTCTCGTATTCCAAGTACGCGCCCGGAGCAGGCCACAGGATCGCTCGGTTGACCAATTGGCAGTCCTTTCGCAACCTGAGCAAGAAAGATGTGCAGGCGGGAATGACAGCAGAGGAAATTACTGGTCTCATTGTGCGGTGCATAACGTCGTCTACTACGACTGCTAAGGTCGCTGCTGGTCATGCAGGTACAGATCCAGTAGTGGAGCGTTTGCGTGCTTATAGGAGACGGGCGGAGCGAAAGGCTCGACGATCTGGCCAACTCTCGGATGTTGAGGATGCCCGTCGTGCAAACGTGATGGTACAAAAGGCCCTGAAGGCCGTGGACATACGAAGATGGCGGCAGTTCTGTGCGTCTCTGACCCCTTTTACCAGTACTGCGAAGGTATGGCGCGTTGCTCGAAGTCTCCGGGAAGCTCCTCCGGCGAAGAACCCCCTGCGATCTCTGTCTCTCTCGATTTCCAAGCCCGAGAAGGAAGTTGCATACGAATTTTGCAAGACCATAGCAGCGAGCTCCGAGGCGGCGAAATGTTCAGGCTTTCAGGAACATGTTGTGCAGCTACAGCGCGCTATTAGCCAAGCTCCTCTATCATCGGACCCCGACATGGATGCAGACTTCACGGTTGCAGAACTCAAGGCGGCCCTGGCGTTTTCTCGGAAAAAGTCGTCACCTGGTCCGGACTTGGTCACCTATGCTGCGCTCCGTAACCTGAATGACACCTGCCTTCTGGTCCTCTTAGAGATCTACAATAAATCATGGAGGGATGGACAAGTCCCTGCTCAGTGGAAGGAGGCCCTAGTGGTTCCCATACTGAAACCTGGAAAACACCCCTTGGACCTGGCATCTTTTCGGCCTGTCAGCCTTACCAGCTGCCTAGGCAAAGTTCTGGAGCGCATGGTGCTGCACAGGCTCGAGTGGTGGCTTGAGAGGAGATGTGTTTTCCCCCAGGAAATGTCAGGCTTCCGTAGGCATCGTAGTTCAATGGATTCGGTGATGGATTTGGTCTCTACTGTTGAGGAAGCGAAAGCACGGAGGCAAATCGTGATGGCTGTCTTCCTGGACGTCAAGCGGGCGTATGACACCGTAAGTCACCCCGGTGTTCTGCATGCGTTACTTCGGTCGCAAGTGCCTGGGAAAGCGCTTGCATGGCTTCCCGACTTCCTGAGCCAAAGGCAAATTTTTGTCAGAACAGGCGAGGGTGACACAGAAAAGACTGCTGTCCCGCAGGGTGTCCCGCAAGGAAGTGTCCTAAGCCCGTTACTATTCAATATCGTCATGGTTGATCTCAAGGAATGTCTACCGAGGAGAGTAAATCTCTCCATATATGCGGACGATGTGTGTATCTGGACTGTCGGAAAGTCCCGGCCGGCAATTCAACATCGGTTGCAAAGAGCACTGGATGCCATCAACAACTTCTTCTTGAACGCGGGGATGGATATCTCCACCGAAAAAAGCGCTGTCCTTCCGTTTACTCGAAGAGAGGTGCGGAGGTTCCAACTGCGGATTGGGGATTGCCCCCTCATACAAGTCAAGTTTCACAGGTTCCTGGGTGTTATCCTGGACCGCAACCTGTCGTGGCGAAGGCACATTGACTTCATCATCTCAAAGGCTCAGCGTTGGGGGAATGTGATTCGCCACTTTGCCGGCGTGCGCTGGGGCTGCACTGAGCGGGATCTTCTTGTGCTCCACAAAACTCTGGTTCGCGGTTCCCTGCTATACAGCTTGCCCGTATTGCACGGTATATCAGCCACGTCTGAGCACAAGCTTCGGTGTACACTGGCACGCAGCCTGCGGACGTGCCTTGGTGTCCCGCGCAGCGCTGAGACACGGATGGTGATCGCCGACGCCGGGGAAATACCCATCAATGTCCTCCGCCGAAGAGAAACCATCCGACACTACCTACGGTTGCTCGCTCACCACCGGCGTCATCCTCTGGTTCAAAAGCTACGTAGGCGGAAGAACAGTAAACTCTCGCTATGTGTTACAGCAACATCTGGAAACATCCCTGGCTTCACTGTTGCCCCGACCGCCCCTTCAGTGGCACCATGGACACTGCCGAGCCCATCCCTCTCGACACACATCCCTGGCCTCCTGGGGCCGAAGAGCCAGATCCCCGTTTCGGTTCTCAAGCAGTCTACTTTGGAAATGATGGATACAAACTACAGAGGCCGCACGGCTGTGTTCACAGATGGTTCGTCTACGTCGGATGGCTCCTCTGCTGCCTTTGTCATACCGGAGGAGTCACTATCATGTGGGTTCCGCCTGTCACATCGCACTTCGTCGACCTCTGCGGAGCTGTATGCCATCTTGTTATCTCTAAAGTCTGTCTCAAAGTACCCTCCCCGTTCCTGGGTGATATACACCGACTCAAAATCAGCCCTGCAATGTGTAGGAACCATGGGCATCCGCGGCTCGTTGTCCCCGGTGGTTGTTAGTATCCTGACGGCGCTCAAGGTTCTCGGCGAACAGGGACACCGGGTGACCCTACAGTGGGTCCCCGGCCACACCCGCATTCAGGGCAACGAAGAGGCAGATTTGGCGGCTGCTGCGGCCCACCGTATCTCCAGAGCCCTGCCCATTATCCTCTCCAACGGGGATAGGCGCTCCTACTTGTCTGCGATGGTGTCACCCTTGGCCCGCCAGCAATGGCTGCATGACATCACTCAATGGTCGCTCCTCCATGCAGTGGACCCGTCATTATCATTTAGGATGCCAGGTGGCTTCCCTCGCAGCTTTACGACACTCCTGCGGCGTCTACGACTCAACGTCGCCTTCACCCCTGCGTTCCGTGCTAAGCTGGGTTACAGTAACACGGCGCTGTGCCTAGCTTGCCGCACCCCAGCTACGATCCCCCATATCATCGAGCACTGTGAGCGGTACACGCGTGAACGCCGGGTACTTCGACGCCAACTTGAACTCCTCGACCATAGACCATTCAGCTTGTCCAAAGTACTTGGCCCATGGAGCTCCCCTGAACATCAGTGCCGGGCTCTTCGCTCCCTTTTTGTTTTCATGCAGGCCACTGGACTCCTTGAAGAGCTCTAAACAGAAGTCCGACCTGTCGTTGCTTCACTCTCACCATAATTCATCCTCTCATATTAACCACTGTGAAATGGGGTAGTGTCCTGTGGCTACCACGGGGAAACATCCCATGTCATCATCACTTCTTCATTTATTGTTGTTGTTGTTGTTATTTTGTACGTGCGCACTAAACACGCGTGTATGCGGTATTTCGCGCAACAGTGGCTGCCTGAGGTACTCTGCATGTTTATGCTGTAGACATATGGCATTATTGTCAAATTATAGGTCATTCTTTTTATTTTGTGCGTGCAACTAAACACGCGTGTATAAGGTATTTCGCGAAAGTGTGGCTGCCTGAGGTACTGTGCATGGTTATGCTTTGGGCAAATGGCATTATTTTCAAATTATAGGTCATTCTCTTTATTTTGTGTGTGCAACTAAACACGCGTGTATAAGGTGTTTCGCGAAACAGTGGTTGCCTGAGGAACTTTGCATGTCTATGCTTTCGACATATGGGATTATTTTCAAATTATAGGTGATTCTTTTTATTTTGTACGTGTGGACTAAACACGCGTGTATGCGGTATTTCGCGCAACAGTGGCTGCCTGAGGTACTGTGCATTGTTATGCTTTGGGCAAATTGCATTATTTTCAAATTATAGGGGATTCTTTTTATTTTGTACGTGCGGACTAAACACGCGTGTATGCGGTATTTCGCGCAACAGTGGCTGCCTGAGGTACTGTGCATTGTTATGCTTTGGGCAAATGGCATTATTTTCAAATTATAGGTGATTCTTTTTATTTTGTACGTGCGGACTAAACACGCGTGTATGCGGTATTTCGCGCAACTGTGGCTGCCTGAGGAACTTTGCATGTTTATGCTTTCGACATACGGCATGATTTTCAAATTATAGGTGATTCTTTTTATTTTGTACGTGTGGACTAAACACGCGTGTATGCGGTATTTCGCGCAACAGTGGCTGCCTGAGGAACTTTGCATGTTTATGCTTTCGACATATGGCATTATTTTCAAATTATAGTCATTCTTTTTATTTTGTGCGTGCAACTAAACACGCGTGTATAAGGTATTTCGCGAAAGAGTGGCTGCCTGAGGAACTTTGCATGTTTATGCTTTCGACATATGGGATTATTTTCAAATTATAGGTGATTCTTTTTATTTTGTACGTGTGGACTAAACACGCGTGTATGCGGTATTTCGCGCAACAGTGGCTGCCTGAGGTACTGTGCATTGTTATGCTTTGGGCAAATTGCATTATTTTCAAATTATAGGGGATTCTTTTTATTTTGTACGTGCGGACTAAACACGCGTGTATAAGGTATTTCGCGCAACAGTGGCTGCCTGAGGTACTCTGCATGTTTATGCTTTCGACATATGGCATTATTTTCAAATTATAGGTGATTCTTTTTATTTTGTACGTGTGGACTAAACACGCGTGTATGCGGTATTTCGCGCAACAGTGGCTGCCTGAGGAACTTCGCATGTTTATGCTTTCGTCATATGGCATTATTTTCAAATTATAGGTCATTCCCTTTATTTTGTGTGTGCAACTAAACACGCGTGTATAAGGTGTTTCGCGAAACAGTGGCTGCCTGAGGAACTTTGCATGTCTATGCTTTCGACATATGGGATTATTTTCAAATTATAGGCGATTCTTTTTATTTTGTACGTGTGGACTAAACACGCGTGTATGCGGTATTTCGCGCAACAGTGGCTGCCTGAGGTACTGTGCATTGTTATGCTTTGGGCAAATGGCATTTTTTTTCAAATTATAGGTGATTCTTTTTATTTTGTACGTGCGGACTAAACACGCGTGTATGCGGTATTTCGCGCAACTGTGGCTGCCTGAGGAACTTTGCATGTTTATGCTTTCGACATACGGCATGATTTTCAAATTATAGGTGATTGTTTTTATTTTGTACGTGTTGACTAAACACGCGTGTATGCGGTATTTCGCGCAACAGTGGCTGCCTGAGGAACTTTGCATGTTTATGCTTTCGACATATGGCAATATTTTCAAATTATAGGTGATTCTTTTTATTTTGTACGAGCGGATTAAACACGCGTGTATGCGGTATTTCGCGCAACAGTGGCTGCCTGAGGAACTTTGCATGTTTATGCTTTCGACATATGGGATTATTTTCAAATTATAGGTGATTCTTTTTATTTTGTACGTGTGGACTAAACACGCGTGTATGCGGTATTTCGCGCAACAGTGGCTGCCTGAGGTAATGTGCATTGTTATGCTTTGGGCAAATTGCATTATTTTCAAATTATAGGGGATTCTTTTTATTTTGTACGTGCGGACTAAACACGCGTGTATAAGGTATTTCGCGCAACAGTGGCTGCCTGAGGTACTCTGCATGTTTATGCTTTCGACATATGGCATTATTTTCGAATTATAGGTGATTCTTTTTATTTTGTATGTGTGGACTAAACACGCGTGTATGCGGTATTTCGCGCAACAGTGGCTGCCTGAGGAACTTTGCATGTTTATGCTTTCGTCATATGGCATTATTTTCAAATTATAGGTGATTCTTTTTATTTTGTACGTGTGGACTAAACACGCGTGTAAGCGGTATTTCGCGCAACAGTGGCTGCCTGAGGAACTTCGCATGTTTATGCTTTCGTCATATGGCATTATTTTCAAATTATAGGTCATTCTCTTTATTTTGTGTGTGCAACTAAACACGCGTGTATAAGGTGTTTCGCGAAACAGTGGCTGCCTGAGGAACTTTGCATGTCTATGCTTTCGACATATGGGATTATTTTCAAATTAGAGGTGATTCTTTTTATTTTGTACGTGTGGACTAAACACGCGTGTATGCGGTATTTCGCGCAACAGTGGCTGCCTGAGGTACTGTGCATTGTTATGCTTTGGGCAAATGGGATTATTTTCAAATTATAGGTGATTCTTTTTATTTTGTACGTGCGGACTAAACACGCGTGTATGCGGTATTTCGCGCAACTGTGGCTGCCTGAGGAACTTTGCATGTTTATGCTTTCGACATACGGCATGATTTTCAAATTATAGGTGATTCTTTTTATTTTGTACGTGTGGACTAAACACGCGTGTATGCGGTATTTCGCGCAACAGTGGCTGCCTGAGGAACTTTGCATGTTTATGCTTTCGACATATGGCATTATTTTCAAATTATAGTCATTCTTTTTATTTTGTGCGTGCAACTAAACACGCGTGTATAAGGTATTTCGCGAAAGAGTGGCTGCCTGAGGAACTTTGCATGTTTATGCTTTCGACATATGGCATTATTTTCAAATTATAGGTGATCCTTTTTATTTTGTACGTGGTAACTAAACACGTGTGTATGCGGTATTTCGCGCAACAGTGGCTGCCTGAGGAACTTCGCATGTTTATGCTTTCGTCATATGGCATTATTTTCAATATATAGGTCATTCTCTTTATTTTGTGTGTGCAACTAAACACGCGTGTATAAGGTGTTTCGCGAAACAGTGGTTGCCTGAGGAACTTTGCATGTCTATGCTTTCGACATATGGGATTATTTTCAAATTATAGGTGATTCTTTTTATTTTGTACGTGTGGACTAAACACGCGTGTATGCGGTATTTCGCGCAACAGTGGCTGCCTGAGGTACTGTGCATTGTTATGCTTTGGGCAAATTGCATTATTTTCAAATTATAGGGGATTCTTTTTATTTTGTACGTGCGGACTAAACACGCGTGTATGCGGTATTTCGCGCAACAGTGGCTGCCTGAGGTACTGTGCATTGTTATGCTTTGGGCAAATGGCATTATTTTCAAATTATAGGTGATTCTTTTTATTTTGTACGTGCGGACTAAACACGCGTGTATGCGGTATTTCGCGCAACTGTGGCTGCCTGAGGAACTTTGCATGTTTATGCTTTCGACATACGGCATGATTTTCAAATTATAGGTGATTCTTTTTATTTTGTACGTGTGGACTAAACACGCGTGTATGCGGTATTTCGCGCAACAGTGGCTGCCTGAGGAACTTTGCATGTTTATGCTTTCGACATATGGCATTATTTTCAAATTATAGTCATTCTTTTTATTTTGTGCGTGCAACTAAACACGCGTGTATAAGGTATTTCGCGAAAGAGTGGCTGCCTGAGGAACTTTGCATGTTTATGCTTTCGACATATGGGATTATTTTCAAATTATAGGTGATTCTTTTTATTTTGTACGTGTGGACTAAACACGCGTGTATGCGGTATTTCGCGCAACAGTGGCTGCCTGAGGTACTGTGCATTGTTATGCTTTGGGCAAATTGCATTATTTTCAAATTATAGGGGATTCTTTTTATTTTGTACGTGCGGACTAAACACGCGTGTATAAGGTATTTCGCGCAACAGTGGCTGCCTGAGGTACTCTGCATGTTTATGCTTTCGACATATGGCATTATTTTCAAATTATAGGTGATTCTTTTTATTTTGTACGTGTGGACTAAACACGCGTGTATGCGGTATTTCGCGCAACAGTGGCTGCCTGAGGAACTTCGCATGTTTATGCTTTCGTCATATGGCATTATTTTCAAATTATAGGTCATTCCCTTTATTTTGTGTGTGCAACTAAACACGCGTGTATAAGGTGTTTCGCGAAACAGTGGCTGCCTGAGGAACTTTGCATGTCTATGCTTTCGACATATGGGATTATTTTCAAATTATAGGCGATTCTTTTTATTTTGTACGTGTGGACTAAACACGCGTGTATGCGGTATTTCGCGCAACAGTGGCTGCCTGAGGTACTGTGCATTGTTATGCTTTGGGCAAATGGCATTTTTTTTCAAATTATAGGTGATTCTTTTTATTTTGTACGTGCGGACTAAACACGCGTGTATGCGGTATTTCGCGCAACTGTGGCTGCCTGAGGAACTTTGCATGTTTATGCTTTCGACATACGGCATGATTTTCAAATTATAGGTGATTGTTTTTATTTTGTACGTGTTGACTAAACACGCGTGTATGCGGTATTTCGCGCAACAGTGGCTGCCTGAGGAACTTTGCATGTTTATGCTTTCGACATATGGCAATATTTTCAAATTATAGGTGATTCTTTTTATTTTGTACGAGCGGATTAAACACGCGTGTATGCGGTATTTCGCGCAACAGTGGCTGCCTGAGGAACTTTGCATGTTTATGCTTTCGACATATGGGATTATTTTCAAATTATAGGTGATTCTTTTTATTTTGTACGTGTGGACTAAACACGCGTGTATGCGGTATTTCGCGCAACAGTGGCTGCCTGAGGTAATGTGCATTGTTATGCTTTGGGCAAATTGCATTATTTTCAAATTATAGGGGATTCTTTTTATTTTGTACGTGCGGACTAAACACGCGTGTATAAGGTATTTCGCGCAACAGTGGCTGCCTGAGGTACTCTGCATGTTTATGCTTTCGACATATGGCATTATTTTCGAATTATAGGTGATTCTTTTTATTTTGTATGTGTGGACTAAACACGCGTGTATGCGGTATTTCGCGCAACAGTGGCTGCCTGAGGAACTTTGCATGTTTATGCTTTCGTCATATGGCATTATTTTCAAATTATAGGTGATTCTTTTTATTTTGTACGTGTGGACTAAACACGCGTGTAAGCGGTATTTCGCGCAACAGTGGCTGCCTGAGGAACTTCGCATGTTTATGCTTTCGTCATATGGCATTATTTTCAAATTATAGGTCATTCTCTTTATTTTGTGTGTGCAACTAAACACGCGTGTATAAGGTGTTTCGCGAAACAGTGGCTGCCTGAGGAACTTTGCATGTCTATGCTTTCGACATATGGGATTATTTTCAAATTAGAGGTGATTCTTTTTATTTTGTACGTGTGGACTAAACACGCGTGTATGCGGTATTTCGCGCAACAGTGGCTGCCTGAGGTACTGTGCATTGTTATGCTTTGGGCAAATGGGATTATTTTCAAATTATAGGTGATTCTTTTTATTTTGTACGTGCGGACTAAACACGCGTGTATGCGGTATTTCGCGCAACTGTGGCTGCCTGAGGAACTTTGCATGTTTATGCTTTCGACATACGGCATGATTTTCAAATTATAGGTGATTCTTTTTATTTTGTACGTGTGGACTAAACACGCGTGTATGCGGTATTTCGCGCAACAGTGGCTGCCTGAGGAACTTTGCATGTTTATGCTTTCGACATATGGCATTATTTTCAAATTATAGTCATTCTTTTTATTTTGTGCGTGCAACTAAACACGCGTGTATAAGGTATTTCGCGAAAGAGTGGCTGCCTGAGGAACTTTGCATGTTTATGCTTTCGACATATGGCATTATTTTCAAATTATAGGTGATCCTTTTTATTTTGTACGTGGTAACTAAACACGTGTGTATGCGGTATTTCGCGCAACAGTGGCTGCCTGAGGAACTTCGCATGTTTATGCTTTCGTCATATGGCATTATTTTCAATATATAGGTCATTCTCTTTATTTTGTGTGTGCAACTAAACACGCGTGTATAAGGTATTTCGCGAAACAGTGGCTGCCTGAGGAACTTTGCATGTCTATGCTTTCGACATATGGGATTATTTTCAAATTATAGGTGATTCTTTTTATTTTGTACGTGTGGACTAAACACGCGTGTATGCGGTATTTCGCGCAACAGTGGCTGCCTGAGGTACTGTGCATGGTTATGCTTTGGGCAAATGGCATTATTTTCAAATTATAGGTGATTCTTTTTATTTTGTACGTGCGGACTAAACACGCGTGTATGCGGTATTTCGCGCAACAGTGGCTGCCTGAGGTACTGTGCATGTTTATGCTTTCAACATATGGCATTATTTTCATATTATAGGTGATTCTTTTTATTTTGTACGTGCGCACTAAACACGCGTGTATGCGGTATTTCGCGCAACAGTGGCTGCCTGAGGTACTCTGCATGTTTATGCTTTAGACATATGGCATTATTGTCAAATTATAGGTCATTCTTTTTATTTTGTGCGTGCAACTAAACACGCGTGTATAAGGTATTTCGCGAAAGTGTGGCTGCCTGAGGTACTGTGCATGGTTATGCTTTGGGCAAATGGCATTATTTTCAAATTATAGGTCATTCTCTTTATTTTGTGTGTGCAGCTAAACACGCGTGTATAAGGTGTTTCGCGAAACAGTGGTTGCCTGAGGAACTTTGCATGTCTATGCTTTCGACATATGGGATTATTTTCAAATTATAGGTGATTCTTTTTATTTTGTACGTGTGGACTAAACACGCGTGTATGCGGTATTTCGCGCAACAGTGGCTGCCTGAGGTACTGTGCATTGTTATGCTTTGGGCAAATTGCATTATTTTCAAATTATAGGGGATTCTTTTTATTTTGTACGTGCGGACTAAACACGCGTGTATGCGGTATTTCGCGCAACAGTGGCTGCCTGAGGTACTGTGCATGTTTATGCTTTCAACATATGGCATTATTTTCAAATTATAGGTGATTCTTTTTATTTTGTACGTGCGGACTAAACACGCGTGTATGCGGTATTTCGCGCAACTGTGGCTGCCTAAGGAACTTTGCATGTTTATGCTTTCGACATATGGGATTATTTTCAAATTATAGGTGATTCTTTTTATTTTGTACGTGTGGACTAAACACGCGTGTATGCGGTATTTCGCGCAACAGTGGCTGCCTGAGGTACTGTGCATTGTTATGCTTTGGGCAAATTGCATTATTTTCAAATTATAGGGGATTCTTTTTATTTTGTACGTGTGGACTAAACACGCGTGTATGCGGTATTTCGCGCAACAGTGGCTGCCTGAGGTACTGTGCATTGTTATGCTTTGGGCAAATTGCATTATTTTCAAATTATAGGGGATTCTTTTTATTTTGTACGTGCGGACTAAACACGCGTGTATAAGGTATTTCGCGCAACAGTGGCTGCCTGAGGTACTCTGCATGTTTATGCTTTCGACATATGGCATTATTTTCAAATTATAGGTGATTGTTTTTATTTTGTACGTGTGGACTAAACACGCGTGTATGCGGTATTTCGCGCAACAGTGGCTGCCTGAGGAACTTCGCATGTTTATGCTTTCGTCATATGGCATTATTTTCAAATTATAGGTCATTCTCTTTATTTTGTGTGTGCAACTAAACACGCGTGTATAAGGTGTTTCGCGAAACAGTGGCTGCCTGAGGAACTTTGCATGTCTATGCTTTCGACATATGGGATTATTTTCAAATTATAGGCGATTCTTTTTATTTTGTACGTGTGGACTAAACACGCGTGTATGCGGTATTTCGCGCAACAGTGGCTGCCTGAGGTACTGTGCATTGTTATGCTTTGGGCAAATGGCATTTTTTTCAAATTATAGGTGATTCTTTTTATTTTGTACGTGCGGACTAAACACGCGTGTATGCGGTATTTCGCGCAACTGTGGCTGCCTGAGGAACTTTGCATGTTTATGCTTTCGACATACGGCATGATTTTCAAATTATAGGTGATTGTTTTTATTTTGTACGTGTTGACTAAACACGCGTGTATGCGGTATTTGGCGCAACAGTGGCTGCCTGAGGAACTTTGCATGTTTATGCTTTCGACATATGGCAATATTTTCAAATTATAGGTGATTCTTTTTATTTTGTACGAGCGGATTAAACACGCGTGTATGCGGTATTTCGCGCAACAGTGGCTGCCTGAGGAACTTTGCATGTTTATGCTTTCGACATATGGGATTATTTTCAAATTATAGGTGATTCTTTTTATTTTGTATGTGTGGACTAAACACGCGTGTATGAGGTATTTCGCGCAACAGTGGCTGCCTGAGGTAATGTGCATTGTTATGCTTTGGGCAAATTGCATTATTTTCAAATTATAGGGGATTCTTTTTATTTTGTACGTGCGGACTAAACACGCGTGTATAAGGTATTTCGCGCAACAGTGGCTGCCTGAGGTACTCTGCATGTTTATGCTCTCGACATATGGCATTATTTTCAAATTATAGGTGATTCTTTTTATTTTGTATGTGTGGACTAAACACGCGTGTATGCGGTATTTCGCGCAACAGTGGCTGCATGAGGAACTTTGCATGTTTATGCTTTCGTCATATGGCATTATTTTCAAGTTATAGGTGGTTCTTTTTATTTTGTACGTGTGGACTAAACACGCGTGTATAAGGTATTTCGCGAAAGAGTGGCTGCCTGAGGAACTTTGCATGTTTATGCTTTCGACATATGGCATTATTTTCAAATTATCGGTCATTCTTTTTATTTTGTGCGTGCAACTAAACACGCGTGTATAAGGTATTTCGCGAAAGAGTGGCTGCCTGAGGAACTTTGCATGTTTATGCTTTCGACATATGGGATTATTTTCAAATTATAGGTGATTCTTTTTATTTTGTACGTGTGGACTAAACACGCGTGTATGCGGTATTTCGCGCAACAGTGGCTGCCTGAGGAACTTTGCATGTTTATGCTTTCGTCATTTGGCATTATTTTCAAATTATAGGTCATTATTTCTATTTTGTGCGTGCAACTAAACACGCGTGTATAACGTATTTCGCGAAACAGTGGCTGCCTGAGGAACTTTGCATGTTTATGCTTTCGACATATGGCATTATTTTCAAATTATAGGTTATTCTTTTTATTTTGTACGTGCGGACTAAACACGTGTGTATGCGGTATTTCGCGCCACAGTGGCTGCCTGAGGTACTGTGCATGGTAATGCTTTTGGCAAATGGCATTATTTTCAAATTATAGGTGATTCTTTTTATTTTGTACGTGTTGACTAAACACGCGTGTATGCGGTATTTCGCGCAACAGTGGCTGCCTGAGGTACTCTGCATGCTTATGCTTTCGACATATGGCATTATTTTCAAATTATCGGTCATTCTTTTTATTTTGTGCGTGCAACTAAACACGCGTGTATAAGGTATTTCGCGAAAGAGTGGCTGCCTGAGGAACTTTGCATGTTTATGCTTTCGACATATGGCATTATTTTCAAATTATCGGTCATTCTTTTTATTTTGTGCGTGCAACTAAACACGCGTGTATAAGGTATTTCGCGAAAGAGTGGCTGCCTGAGGAACTTTGCATGTTTATGCTTTCGACATATGGGATTATTTTCAAATTATAGGTGATTCTTTTTATTTTGTACGTGTGGACTAAACACGCGTGTATGCGGTATTTCGCGCAACAGTGGCTGCCTGAGGAACTTTGCATGTTTATGCTTTCGTCATTTGGCATTATTTTCAAATTATAGGTCATTCTCTTTATTTTGTGTGTGCAACTAAACACGCGTGTATAAGTTATTTCGCGAAACAGTGGCTGCCTGAGGAACTTTGCATGTCTATGCTTTCGACATATGGCATTATTTTCAAATTATAGGTGATTCTTTTTATTTTGTACGTGTGGACTAAACACGCGTGTATGCGGTATTTCGTGCAACAGTGGCTGCCTGCGGTACTCTGCATGTTTATGCGTTCGACATATGGCATTATTTTCAAATTATAGGTCATTCTTTTTATTTTGTGCGTGCAACTAAACACGCGTGTATAAGGTATTTCGCGAAACAGTGGCTGCCTTAGGAACTTTGCATGTTTATGCTTTCGACATATGGCATTATTTTCAAATTATAGGTGATTCTTTTTATTTTGTACATGTGGACTAAACACGCGTGTATGCGGTATTTCGCGCAACAGTGGCTGCCTGAGGAACATTGCATGTTTATGCTTTCGACATAAGACATTATTTTCAAATTATAGGTTATTCTTTTTATTTTGTGCGCGCAACTAAACACGCGTGTATACGGTGTTTCTCGCAACAGTGGCTCCCTGAGGAACATTGCATGTTTACGCTTTGGGATATGGCATTATTTTCAAATTATAGGTGATTCTTTTTATTATGTACGTGCTGACTAAACACGCGTGTATGCGGTATTTCGCGCAACAGTGGCTGCCTGAGGAACTTTGCATGTTTATGCTTTCGACATATGGCATTATTTTCAAATTATAGGTTATTCTTTTTATTTTGTACGTGCGGACTAAACACGCGTGTATGCGGTATTTCGCGCCACAGTGGCTGCCTGAGGTACTGTGCATGGTAATGCTTTGGGCAAATGGCATTATTTTCAAATTATAGGTGATTCTTTTTATTTTGTACGTGTTGACTAAACACGCGTGTATGCGGTATTTCGCGCAACAGTGGCTGCCTGAGGTACTCTGCATGTTTATGCTTTCGACATATGGCAATATTTTCAAATTATCGGTCATTCTTTTTATTTTGTGCGTGCAACTAAACACGCGTGTATAAGGTATTTCGCGAAAGAGTGGCTGCCTGATGAACTTTGCATGTTTATGCTTTCGACATATGGGATTATTTTCAAATTATAGGTGATTCTTTTTATTATGTACGTGTGGACTAAACACGCGTGTATGCGGTATTTCGCGCAACAGTGGCTGCCTGAGGTACTGTGCATTGTTATGCTTTGGGCAAATTGCATTATTTTCAAATTATAGGGGATTCTTTTTATTTTGTACGTGCGGACTAAACACGCGTGTGTAAGGTATTTCGCGCAACAGTGGCTGCCTGAGGTACTCTGCATGTTTATGCTTTCGACATATGGCATTATTTTCAAATTATAGGTGATTGTTTTTATTTTGTACGTGTGGACTAAACACGCGTGTATGCGGTATTTCGCGCAACAGTGGCTGCCTGAGGAACTTCGCATGTTTATGCTTTCGTCATATGGCATTATTTTCAAATTATAGGTCATTCTCTTTATTTTGTGTGTGCAACTAAACACGCGTGTATAAGGTGTTTCGCGAAACAGTGGCTGCCTGAGGAACTTTGCATGTCTATGCTTTCGACATATGGGATTATTTTCAAATTATAGGCGATTCTTTTTATTTTGTACGTGTGGACTAAACACGCGTGTATGCGGTATTTCGCGCAACAGTGGCTGCCTGAGGTACTGTGCATTGTTATGCTTTGGGCAAATGGCATTTTTTTTCAAATTATAGGTGATTCTTTTTATTTTGTACGTGCGGACTAAACACGCGTGTATGCGGTATTTCGCGCAACTGTGGCTGCCTGAGGAACTTTGCATGTTTATGCTTTCGACATACGGCATGATTTTCAAATTATAGGTGATTGTTTTTATTTTGTACGTGTTGACTAAACACGCGTGTATGCGGTATTTGGCGCAACAGTGGCTGCCTGAGGAACTTTGCATGTTTATGCTTTCGACATATGGGAATATTTTCAAATTATAGGTGATTCTTTTTATTTTGTACGAGCGGATTAAACACGCGTGTATGCGGTATTTCGCGCAACAGTGGCTGCCTGAGGAACTTTGCATGTTTATGCTTTCGACATATGGGATTATTTTCAAATTATAGGTGATTCTTTTTATTTTGTACGTGTGGACTAAACACGCGTGTATGAGGTATTTCGCGCAACAGTGGCTGCCTGAGGTAATGTGCATTGTTATGCTTTGGGCAAATTGCATTATTTTCAAATTATAGGGGATTCTTTTTATTTTGTACGTGCGGACTAAACACGCGTGTATAAGGTATTTCGCGCAACAGTGGCTGCCTGAGGTACTCTGCATGTTTATGCTCTCGACATATGGCATTATTTTCAAATTATAGGTGATTCTTTTTATTTTGTATGTGTGGACTAAACACGCGTGTATGCGGTATTTCGCGCAACAGTGGCTGCATGAGGAACTTTGCATGTTTATGCTTTCGTCATATGGCATTATTTTCAAGTTATAGGTGGTTCTTTTTATTTTGTACGTGTGGACTAAACACGCGTGTATGCGGTATTTCGCGCAACAGTGGCTGCCTGAGGTACTGTGCATTGTTATGCTTTGGGCAAATTGCACTATTTTCAAATTATAGGGGATTCTTTTTATTTTGTACGTGCGGACTAAACACGCGTGTATAAGGTATTTCGCGCAACAGTGGCTGCCTGAGGAACTTCGCATGTTTATGCTTTCGTCATATGGCATTATTTTCAAATTATAGGTCATTCTCTTTATTTTGTGTGTGCAACTAAACACGCGTGTATAATGTGTTTCGCGAAACAGTGGCTGCCTGAGGAACTTTGCATGTCTATGCTTTCGACATATGGGATTATTTTCAAATTAGAGGTGATTCTTTTTATTTTGTACGTGTGGACTAAACACGCGTGTATGCGGTATTTCGCGCAACAGTGGCTGCCTGAGGTACTGTGCATGGTTATGCTTTGGGCAAATGGCATTATTTTCAAATTATAGGTGATTCTTTTTATTTTGTACATGTGGACTAAACACGCGTGTATGCGGTATTTCGCGCAACAGTGGCTGCCTGAGGAACATTGCATGTTTATGCTTTCGACATAAGACATTATTTTCAAATTATAGGTTATTCTTTTTATTTTGTGCGCGCAACTAAACACGCGTGTATACGGTGTTTCTCGCAACAGTGGCTCCCTGAGGAACATTGCATGTTTACGCTTTGGGATATGAGTAGTGATAGATATTGCATTTGGTAACAATGGCCCGCTCAGGTTACATGCGACACGCACACGCACGATAAGATAGCTCAGAAAACAATGGAAATCATGTATCGATAGTGTGAACAATGGGTTCCCAAGTTTCAATAACATGCGCCGCCAGGATAAGGTAACGCTTAACTCAGGTAAACAATGGGAACTCACGTGTCGATAGTGTTTGATAGGCACCTGGATGCACATTTAATGACACTTAATAACACGCAATGACGGTTAATAACAAGCAATGACATGTAATAACACGCAAATGACATGTAATAACACGCAAATGACATTTAATAACACGCAATAACATCCGATGACATTTAATAGCATTTTCCGATCGGGTTGACGTCCCGATCAGTCCGTCACCTAGGTTGGTTGCCGCGTCAGAGCGCTAGGTAGGTTTCCGACAATGTGTAGTTTTGGTTTCGGTTTGAAATTCCCACCAAGCGCCCTCTAGTTTTCAAGCTTTGGCCGTCTGTAGTTTCAGTTTCGGTTTGAAAAAACAAATGGACGTCGGGGCCCGCCACCTAGGTTGGTTGCCGCGCTAGAGCGCCAGCTAGGTTGGTTTCTGACCATGTGGAGTTTTGGTTTCGGTTTGAAATTCCCACCAAGCGCCCTCTAATTTTCAAGCTTTGGCCGTCTGTAGTTTCGGTTTTAACAAAATTGATGTCGGGACCCGACGCCAAGGTTGGTTCCCGTATAGTTTATGACCATGTGTAGTTTTGGTTTCGGTTTGGAATTCCTAGGTTTTGAATGGCTGCAGAAGCCACCTTGTTTCAAGCTTTTGACCGTCTGAAGTTTCGGTTTCGGTTTGAAAAATGCATGGCGCGTGACAGCATGATTTTTTTTCCCCATGCCACTGTGATAAGTACACCCAAATAATGATGTATGTCGGAGACCAGACAACAGTGTATATATTCCTTTTTTATTTTAGCACATTATTTTTCTACTCTTTTATTTAACTACCGAAGGATATGTTACAAATTACCAGATTCTTGCTTGGCATCATCCTTGTACAAAAGCAATCTGGAAAACAAAGGAAAACGAAACATCCTGTGAATGCTTTTCTCAATCAGAACAAAGTCTGGGATGGCTAAGATCTTGATCGGGTGCCACGCAACAACAACAAGCAGCATTATCAAAGAGTCGGCTAACGTTTCCACTTTCCGATATGTCTCTCATACTGTGTCGTGCATTTGCGTTGGAGTACGGCCTTTGGACATGCCACACGCTAAAGTAAATAACCCGCTGACAATACCCTCAACAATCACTATAAAGTAGAGGTGTTCTATAGACATGCATTTCCAAACTTGTGTTGCTCATTGTGACAACAGCAAACAACGAATCGAGAAACAGCGCATGACCGCGTATTTTGGTTACCAGCTGTGACGGTTTCGAAATAAAAATAACCAAAATGGCATAAGGGCGAGGGTATACTCACATCTTGCATGACGAACTAGCACTGGGAACGGGACAGAGAGAAGAGGGTCGTCCATGGAGGTTCGTTCACAATCACCGGACTCAGTCTTCGACAGCTAGCTTATAAGACCCGTGATTTTTGTTTTATTTCAAGGGAAGGTGGGATCACGTGAATGCATCGTGGGCAGCTTCTCCTTTCGCAGGAGCAGCATGTGAAATGCGATACCTCTTGCCGACACGCTCTTCTTTCTTCTTCTTTTTGTATGATAACACAAGCCGCGAAACACTGTGTCGGAGACACCCGTCTGGCTTTTTCCAAGCGCTCTTTGGGACGCCAACCACACAAAAACATTATCGTCCTCGCAAGATGTATTTTCGACTGCCGCACAAAGTAAATAGAGTTATATATGTGACAGTTGAATGAAATCCGTGCTTGATAGTGTACGTCAATAAGACGCTGTCGCTTTGTAGCAAGTTGCATGATCTCGAAGCGAGTGGAATACTAAAACGGTTTCACTCATTCTTACGTGACCGTTAGATTAGTAAAACGAAGGATGTACCTTGAAACGAAAGAAAAAAAAAGGAATCGACTATATGGAGCGCGGAATACATTTCCTTTGGAGATTCCCAGATGACTTGATTTCGACGATTATTCACTAATCGCTAGAACTTCAAACAGCACAATATTCGTCTCAACTTGAAATGGTTCCATAAAATGTGTCCTCTTGACTGCTGTTAAACTAATTTTAATAGGTCCTTTCGAGCAAGGTATGCTTTCTGATTAGGCGGAGGTATCCAGTTTGGCTCTCACGTTTAACCATGACTTCTTCATTTTAATATCGAACACTTTTTCCTTGAAGTGCATGTAGCTTCTCGTAAGGAGAGCAAAATGGTATCAGCCGAAAATTGTCTAATGGTTCACGGCGCTTGATATGGTCATCGAGTTCAATGAATGTGGATACATGAGATGCTGAAACTCTCACAAAATGAATTTCTGCTCTTCAATCATCGTTGATCCAAACGATGCAAATCCTACCAGATATGAACACAAGGTGTCAAATAGAACTCTGTTAGCGTCCCGATATGTATGCGGCTGACATATGGGTGATAGTGAGTATAATAGGGAAAAAATGCTTAAACATATAACCAGACCGCGATCTGTAAATATATGATAGTCTACATTTCAGTAGGTTAGGTTTAGTAGGTTCTCCCCTCATCTCTATGTTGTCGATTCTATAAGAAAGCATTCAATTAGGTCCAAATTACGATCTTTCAATTGATAGATTCGAAATGATAGCTTTCCAACTCAATGTCGAATAATTATGGATGATATAACATAAGGTATTGGGTTGGCGAGTCTATCCACCATGTCGCCCTGTAATGTATGATTTCTATCGTTTCTTGCGTTAACTATTTACAATTATTGCTAAGATTGGTTGCAGGTGGATCTATCCCTGTCTCTCGAGAAAGGGATGGAGGTTACATATTTGAGTATCAGATGTCCTATAATTAAAAAAAAATGAATTTGATTTGATTGTCATCGTATGGATTGATTGAAGCTAAAAGCCGTGTACCTGATGTAAAATAATTATCGCTAGCATTGATTTCATTCTTCAGATAGAAACATAGTGGTGGTGGTTTGTCGTTTTCATAGACTGCTTGAGTCTCACTCCTCTGCCTCTGTCGATTTCTTGGTGACTGCCTAATATGTTGTGATAGACTTGTTCTGGGTGGTCGGTTTCTATCATAAAGAATAGTTATTTCTAGCATTGATTTTTTATTTTTTTAGATATTAAGTTGTGGTATAGAAAATTCAGTGATTAATTTGCTGGACCTTTGGGGATTGATTCCTCCTGTCGTAGAATAATTACAGTTAGCTCTGATTTTATTCCCTAGATGTGACAAAAAAAGTGTGGTGTAGATAACAAAATATTTTTACTCGTGTTTTACTTGTGCTTACCGTCATGTCATACGATTGCCAAATAAAGTTTAACTTGATACATTCGAATTGGTAACTGAGTCTTAATAGTTTAGCCTGGATGACCTGATACAACATCGAATCGACATTGTAAGGAAATGGGAGTATGCAACGTACATAACTCTACGATTTCTATAATATCTAGGGAATATAATCAGAACTAACAACAATTGTTCTATATCAACCCTCCCAGCAATAGGCCATCCATCCAAACGCTCACTTTTCTATGTCACAACTATTTTTAATATCTGAGAAGGAAAATCAATGCTAGCACCAAGTATTCTTTATCATAGTAGCGACCAGCTACAATCAATCTCTTGTAGCATATTATTTCAGTCATCAAGGAATCGACAGAGGTGAGACTCAAGCGGTCTATCAAAACGAAGAACAACCACCACTATGTTACTATCTGAGTGAATAAAATCACAGCAAGGGATAATTGAGTCTCTGTATGCAATACGGGGATAAGTCGAAAAATCCAAACCGAGAAAACTGCGAGTGAATATTTGGTAAAGTAGTTGCAGATAAGGTCCCTCGAATAACGCAAATGCAAAATGTGTAACATATATGCGTGTGTCTACTCTACATGCATGTCCCGTTAGCGTCCTTTCTGAGTGTGCTGATTTAGCAGAGATTAAACAAATCCAGGAGCATGACATATCCCCTTTTTCTATATAACAAAGCACGCACAGGACTTTCGTGCAGGAAAAAACTACTTTTTTCATGAGTCGTGGACTTTCATGGTGACGGCAGGATGTCCGAAGTTACCTTTGTGCAGTGGAGCAGCCTAGATCGTGATTATCGTGCTGCTAAACGACCATAATCTTGAAAATAATGTTCTGTATGACCAGCAAAACATGACTTATTAGTATAGTGAGCACGTTTTCCGATTAAAACGCTCAGTAGCACTGCTGACACTGTTACGTGAGGTAGGAAGAACATGTTTTTCGAGCGGAAGTCCAAGTTGATTTCTGCACCCAAGCAAAATTTAAGCTTTAATATAAAGGGATATTAAGCTTATAATAGGGAAAATTTAACAAAAACACTAAAAGGGGATAATTTGACTTATCCCCTTATTGCACATAGAGGTTCAATCATTTTATGTGAAAAGCACAACCTTTAATTCCGAGAAGCGATTCTCAATCAACATGCTGGCAATTAACTATTATAGTATGTTGCTAATATTATCCGAAACGATCGACTGCACAACACAACACAGGATGGATAAAGCAGCATAAACAACATGCTGCATAATGTAAAACCCCGAGACTAGGGAACACGAAAGGACAGACACAACACGAAGTCGTTTCGTGTTCCCTAGTCTCGGGGTTTTACATTATGCACCATCTTCACCAGCTCGCTTGTTTCCTAGCCATTTTTTCACTGTCATAAACAACATGTTATATATTTTCATCGCGGTTAATTACGACTGTATGAAGCGCGGAATACATTTCCTTTGGAGTTTCCCAGATGACCTGATTTCGACCATTATTCGCTAAAACTTCAAAGAGCGCAATATTCGTCTCAACTTAAAAATGGTTCCACTCCTGACTGGTGTTCAGCTAATTTTGATAGGTCCTTTCCAGCAAGGTATGCTTTCTGATTAGATGGAGGTGTCCAGTTTGACTCTCACTTTTAACCATAACTTATTTATTTTGATATCGAACACTTTTTCCTTGAAGTGATCTTCCAACTTACGAATCCTTCGTTTGCCGTCCTTGTCCTGAGTAGTGATGAATTGAGAGTGTACCAAATAGTGGTTCTTTATGATAAATCGATTGAATACAGCATTCATCAGTACAGTCAGATGTCTTAGCCGTGTACCATAGCGTTTTAGGAATAAGCATTTGACTGCCACAAACTTGCACAATCTCATGTAGCTTCTCGTAAGGAGAGCAAAATGGTATCAATCGAAAACTGTCTAATGGTTCACCGCACTTGATATGGTCATCGAGTTTCAATTAATGTGGATACATGAGATGCTGAAACTCTCACAAATGAATTTCTGCTCTTGAATCATCGTTGATCCAAACGGTGATGTCAACTGCGAGCCGCAAATAATTGCATGGATTTGATAGAGCGGGCACATCATGTGATATGACTTAAAAAATACTTTCCCTATCAATATACAGATGGAATGGCAAGAAAATCTGTAATGATTCATTCGATATACACTGCTTGGATATGGTTATTCGATCTGACCGATTTCTTTATGAAAGGCAATCCATCAGCGAAGATTCCTATCACATCCGAGGCTGAGTATTTCAGTGTTCCCAGCCCCATGTCATGCTTTCGAAATCAATGTTCACTATCCAAATTATAGAAGCGCTATCCTGAAGACGGTTTGCAATTAAAAATTTGTACACATAATTAACGATTGAACAAAGTAACTGAACAAAGCAAACAAAAATGATGAACAAAGTACCTTAATCAAAGTGATACATGTAAAACGTTTGTGCCTCTGTCACCTAGTGAACGATATGAAGTAAGAAAAAAAATATTAGTCATGAAAGAAATGCTAGTGAAAGAAAAGCAAATAAAGATTATGTTTTGCTTGATGGGATAAGTTCTTTGAAGTTTTGATGATCATTTCGCACTTAACAGATGCACACTGCTTACTTATGCTCAAATTTGACCGTGGTTTTGTAAACATTATTTAGTGTTCTTTTCAGATGTTCTTGCTTTCACTCGATTGACACTGACACTTCCTGATCCTTCAGATTGTCTTCTTTAATTAAACTTGCGTCACCCACTCGTGCCATGCCTTCTAAATAAATGTCATCTGTTTTTTCTCATCGTGATGTGTAGCATAGTAATGCTTATAACATATGATGCGCAGACGACAATTACAACATTTGTCTATTTTGAGGCTGTTGTCATTGAAGTTGTTTTCAAATCCTACCAGATACGAACACAAGGTGTCAAATGTTACTCTGTTAGCATCCCGATATGTATGCGGATAACATATGGTGACAGCGAGTATAATTGGGAAAAATGTTTAAACATATAACGAGACCGCGTACTGTAAATCTATGATAGTGTACATTTCAGTAGGTTAGTAGGTTAGGTTAGGTAGGTTCTCCCATCATCTTTATGATGTCGATCTCAAATCCAAATCTTATCCAAAGATCCAAATTACGGTCTTTCAATTGATAGATTCGAAATGATAGCTTTCCAATAGTATCAATATGTAATAATTTTCTTGAATCATATAATATATGGTGTTGGTTGGTATGCTTTATCCATCCTGGATGTGCTGTTCGCTTCATCGATTTCTAATAGCATATAATAATTAATTCCTTACACATACCTGCTTGCGAATCGTTCACATGTTGCTACATGTTGGTACATATAGCTACATTTGATTATCACGAATATGGAATACTTAATTCTCTTGTGAGTGTCTGTATAGCTTGAAATGGGATAGTATCTATTCTTTACATGTGTTGTCTAGAATGTCTTATAGAAATGGTTTGCCCGCGTGTGGACATTGAATCTATCCACCATGTTCGCCTGTCAATGTATGATTTCTATCGTTTCTAGTGTTAACTATTTACAATTATTGATAAGGTTGGTTGCAGGTTGGTCTATCCCTGTCTCTCCAGAAAAGGATGGAGGTTACATATTTGAGTATCAGATGTCCTATAATAAAAAAAAAGAATTTGATTTGATTGTCATCGTATGGCTTGAACCACTTATTGAAGCTAAAAGCCGTGTCCCTGATGTAAAATAATTATCGCTAGCTTTGATTTCATTCTTCAGATAGAAACATAGTGGTGGTGGTTTGTCGTTTTCATAGACTGCTTGAGTCTCACTCTCTGTCTCTGTCGATTTCTTGATGACTGCCTAATATGCTGTGATTGACTTGTTGTGGGTGGCCGGTTTTTTATCATAAATAATAATTATTGCTAGCATTGATTTTTGTATTTTCGAGATTTAAAAAATACTTGTGGTACAGAAAATTGAGTGATTGGTTCGCTGGACACATATCTGGGAATTGATTCCTCTGTCGTAGAATAATTGCAGTTAGCTCTGATTTTATTCCCTAGATGTGATAAGCTGGAAAGGACCTATCAAAATTAGCACAACACCAGTCAGGAGTGGAACCATTTTTAAGTTGAGACGAATATTGCGCTCTTTGAAGTTTTAGCGAATAATGGTCGAAATCAGGTCATCTGGGAAACTCCAAAGGAAATGTATTCCGCGCTTCATACAGTCGTAATTAACCGCGATGAAAATATATAACATGTTGTTTATGACAGTGAAAAAATGGCTAGGAAACAAGCGAGCTGGTGAAGATGGTGCATAATGTAAAACCCCGAGACTAGGGAACACGAAACGACTTCGTGTTGTGTCTGTCCTTTCGTGTTCCCTAGTCTCGGGGTTTTACATTATGCAGCATGTTGTTTATGCTGCTTTATCCATCCTGTGTTGTGTTGTGCAGTCGATCGTTTCGGATAATATTAGCAACATACTATAATAGTTAATTGCCAGCATGTTGATTGAGAATCGCTTCTCGGAATTAAAGGTTGTGCTTTTCACATAAAATGATTGAACCTCTATGTGCAATAAGGGGATAAGTCAAATTATCCCCTTTTAGTGTTTTTGTTAAATTTTCCCTATTATAAGCTTAATATCCCTTTATATTAAAGCTTAAATTTTGCTTGGGTGCAGAAATCAACTTGGACTTCCGCTCGAAAAACATGTTCTTCCTACCTCACGTAACAGTGTCAGCAGTGCTACTGAGCGTTTTAATCGGAAAACGTGCTCACTATACTAATAAGTCATGTTTTGCTGGTCATACAGAACATTATTTTCAAGATTATGGTCGTTTAGCAGCACGATAATCACGATCTAGGCTGCTCCACTGCACAAAGGTAACTTCGGACATCCTGCCGTCACCATGAAAGTCCGACTCATGAAAAGTGTTTTTTCCTGCACGAAAGCCCTGTGCGTGCTTTGTTATATAGAAAAAGGGGATATGTCATGCTCCTGGATTTGTTCAATCTCTGCTAAATCACACACTCAGAAAGGACGCTAACGGGACATGCATGTAGAGTAGACACACGCATATATGTTACACATTTTGCATTTGCGTTATTCGAGGGAACTTATCTGCAACTACTTTACCAAATATTCACTCGCAGTTTTCTCGGTTTGGGATTTTCGACTTATCCCCGTATTGCATACAGAGACTCAATTATCCCTTGCTGTGATTTTATTCCTCAGATAGTAACATAGTGGTGGTTGTTCTTCGTTTGATAGACCGCTTGAGTCTCACCTCTGTCGATTCCTTGATGACTGAAATAATATGCTACAAGAGATTGATTGTAGCTGGTCGGCTACTATGATAAAGAATACTTGGTGCTAGCATTGATTTTCCTTCTCAGATATTAAAAATAGTTGTGACATAGAAAAGTGAGCGTTTGGATGGATGGCCTATTGCTGGGAGGGTTGATATAGAACAATTGTTGTTAGTTCTGATTATATTCCCTAGATATTATAGAAATCGTAGAGTTATGTACGTTGCATACTCCCATTCCTTACAATGTCGATTCGATGTTGTATCAGGTCATCCAGGCTAACTATTAAGACTCAGTTACCAATTCGAATGTATCAAGTTAAACTTTATTTGGCATCGTATGACATGACGGTAAGCACAAGTAAAACACGAGTAAAAATATTTTGTTATCTACACCACACTTTTTTTGTCACATCTAGGGAATAAAATCAGAGCTAACTGTAATTATTCTACGACAGAGGAATCAATCCCCAAAGGTCCAGCAAATTAATCACTGAATTTTCTATACCACAACTTAATATCTAAAAAAATAAAAAATCAATGCTAGAAATAACTATTCTTTATGATAGAAACCGACCACCCAGAACAAGTCTATCACAACATATTAGGCAGTCACCAAGAAATCGACAGAGGCAGAGGAGTGAGACTCAAGCAGTCTATGAAAACGACAAACCACCACCACTATGTTTCTATCTGAAGAATGAAATCAATGCTAGCGATAATTATTTTACATCAGGGACACGGCTTTTAGCTTCAATCAATCCATACGATGACAATCAAATCAAATTCATTTTTTTTTAATTATAGGACATCTGATACTCAAATATGTAACCTCCATCCCTTTCTCGAGAGACAGGGATAGATCCACCTGCAACCAATCTTAGCAATAATTGTAAATAGTTAACGCAAGAAACGATAGAAATCATACATTAACAGGGCGACATGGTGGATAGACTCGCCAACCAATACCTTATGTTATATCATCCATAATTATTCGACATTGAGTTGGAAAGCTATCATTTCGAATCTATCAATTGAAAGATCGTAATTTGGACCTAATTGAATGCTTTCTTATAGATCGACAACATAGAGATGAGGGGAGAACCTACTAAACCTAACCTACTGAAATGTAGACTATCATATATTTACAGATCGCGGTCTGGTTATATGTTTAAGCATTTTTTCCCTATTATACTCACTATCACCCATATGTCAGCCGCATACATATCGGGACGCTAACAGAGTTCTATTTGACACCTTGTGTTCATATCTGGTAGGATTTGCATCGTTTGGATCAACGATGATTGAAGAGCAGAAATTCATTTTGTGAGAGTTTCAGCATCTCATGTATCCACATTCATTGAACTCGATGACCATATCAAGCGCCGTGAACCATTAGACAATTTTCGGCTGATACCATTTTGCTCTCCTTCGAGAAGACAGCACTTCAAGGAAAAAGTGTTCGATATTAAAATGAAGAAGTCATGGTTAAACGTGAGAGCCAAACTGGATACCTCCGCCTAATCAGAAAGCATACCTTGCTCGAAAGGACCTATTAAAATTAGTTTAACAGCAGTCAAGAGGACACATTTTATGGAACCATTTCAAGTTGAGACGAATATTGTGCTGTTTGAAGTTCTAGCGATTAGTGAATAATCGTCGAAATCAAGTCATCTGGGAATCTCCAAAGGAAATGTATTCCGCGCTCCATATAGTCGATTCCTTTTTTTTTCTTTCGTTTCAAGGTACATCCTTCGTTTTACTAATCTAACGGTCACGTAAGAATGAGTGAAACCGTTTTAGTATTCCACTCGCTTCGAGATCATGCAACTTGCTACAAAGCGACAGCGTCTTATTGACGTACACTATCAAGCACGGATTTCATTCAACTGTCACATATATAACTCTATTTACTTTGTGCGGCAGTCGAAAATACATCTTGCGAGGACGATAATGTTTTTGTGTGGTTGGCGTTCCCAAAGAGCGCTTGGAAAAAGCCAGACGGGTGTCTCCGACACAGTGTTTCGCGGCTTGTGTTATCATACAAAAAGAAGAAGAAAGAAGAGCGTGTCGGCAAGAGGTATCGCATTTCACATGCTGCTCCTGCGAAAGGAGAAGCTGCCCACGATGCATTCACGTGATCCCTCCTTCCCTTGAAATAAAACAAAAATCACGGGTCTTATAAGCTAGCTGTCGAAGACTGAGTCCGGTGATTGTGAACGAACCTCCATGGACGACCCTCTTCTCTCTGTCCCGTTCCCAGTGCTAGTTCGTCATGCAAGATGTGAGTATACCCTCGCCCTTATGCCATTTTGGTTATTTTTATTTCGAAACCGTCACAGCTGGTAACCAAAATACGCGGTCATGCGCTGTTTCTCGATTCGTTGTTTGCTGTTGTCACAATGAGCAACACAAGTTTGGAAATGCATGTCTATAGAACACCTCTACTTTATAGTGATTGTTGAGGGTATTGTCAGCGGGTTATTTACTTTAGCGTGTGGCATGTCCAAAGGCCGTACTCCAACGCAAATGCACGACACAGTATGAGAGACATATCGGAAAGTGGAAACGTTAGCCGACTCTTTGATAATGCTGCTTGTTGTTGTTGCGTGGCACCCGATCAAGATCTTAGCCGTCCCAGACTTTGTTCTGATTGAGAAAAGCATTCACAGGATGTTTCGTTTTCCTTTGTTTTCCAGATTGCTTTTGTACAAGGATGATGCCAAGCAAGAATCTGGTAATTTGTAACATATCCTTCGGTAGTTAAATAAAAGAGTAGAAAAATAATGTGCTAAAATAAAAAAGGAATATATACACTGTTGTCTGGTCTCCGACATACATCATTATTTGGGTGTACTTATCACAGTGGCATGGGGAAAAAAAATCATGCTGTCACGCGCCATGCATTTTTCAAACCGAAACCGAAACTTCAGACGGTCAAAAGCTTGAAACAAGGTGGCTTCTGCAGCCATTCAAAACCTAGGAATTCCAAACCGAAACCAAAACTACACATGGTCATAAACTATACGGGAACCAACCTTGGCGTCGGGTCCCGACATCAATTTTGTTAAAACCGAAACTACAGACGGCCAAAGCTTGAAAATTAGAGGGCGCTTGGTGGGAATTTCAAACCGAAACCAAAACTCCACATGGTCAGAAACCAACCTAGCTGGCGCTCTAGCGCGGCAACCAACCTAGGTGGCGGGCCCCGACGTCCATTTGTTTTTTCAAACCGAAACTGAAACTACAGACGGCCAAAGCTTGAAAACTAGAGGGCGCTTGGTGGGAATTTCAAACCGAAACCAAAACTACACATTGTCGGAAACCTACCTAGCGCTCTGACGCGGCAACCAACCTAGGTGACGGACTGTCGGGACGTCAACCCGATCGGAAAATGCTATTAAATGTCATCGGATGTTATTGCGTGTTATTAAATGTCATTTGCGTGTTATTACATGTCATTTGCGTGTTATTACATGTCATTGCTTGTTATTAACCGTCATTGCGTGTTATTAAGTGTCATTAAATGTGCATCCAGGTGCCTATCAAACACTATCGACACGTGAGTTCCCATTGTTTACCTGAGTTAAGCGTTACCTTATCCTGGCGGCGCATGTTATTGAAACCTGGGAACCCATTGTTCACACTATCGATACATGATTTCCATTGTTTTCTGATATCTTATCGTGCGTGTGCGTGTCGCATGTAACCTGAGCGGCCCATTGTTACCAAATGCAATATCTATCACTTACTGATATGGCATTATTTTCAAATTATAGGTGATTCTTTTTATTATGTACGTGCTGACTAAACACGCGTGTATGCGGTATTTCGCGCAACAGTGGCTGCCTGAGCTCTGTGCATGTTTATGCTTTCGACATATGGCATTATTTTCAAATTATAGGTATTATTTTATTTGTGTGCGTTGCAACTAAACACGCGTGTATAACGTATTTCGCGAAACAGTGGCTGCCTGAGGAACTTGCATGTTTATGCTTTCGACATATGGCATTATTTTCAAATTATAGGTTATTCTTTTTATTTTGTACGTGCGGACTAAACACGCGTGTATGCGGTATTTCGCGCCACAGTGGCTGCCTGAGGTACTGTGCATGGTAATGCTTTGGGCAAATGGCATTATTTTCAAATTATAGGTGATTCTTTTTATTTTGTACGTGTTGACTAAACACGCGTGTATGCGGTATTTCGCGCAAACAGTGGCTGCCTGAGGTACTCTGCATGTTTATGCTTTCGACATATGGCATTATTTTCAAATTATCGGTCATTCTTTTTATTTTGTGCGTGCAACTAAACACGCGTGTATAAGGTATTTCGCGAAAGAGTGGCTGCCTGAGGAACTTTGCATGTTTATGCTTTCGACATATGGGATTATTTCAAATTATAGGTGATTCTTTTTATTATGTCGTGTGGACTAAACACGCGTGTATGCGGTATTTCGCGCAACAGTGGCTGCCTGAGGTACTGTGCATTGTTATGCTTTGGGCAAATTGCATTATTTTCAAATTATAGGGGATTCTTTTTATTTGTACGTGCGGACTAAACACGCGTGTGTAAGGTATTTCGCGCAACAGTGGCTGCCTGAGGAACTTTGCATGTTTATGCTTTCGACTTCGGCATGATTTTCAATTATAGGTGATTGTTTTTATTTTGTACGTGTTGACTAAACACGCGTGTATGCGGTATTTGGCGCAACAGTGGCTGCCTGAGGAACTTTGCATGTTTATGCTTTCGACATATGGGAATATTTCAAATTATAGGTGATTCTTTTTATTTTGTACGAGCGGATTAAACACGCGTGTATGCGGTATTTCGCGCAACAGTGGCTGCCTGAGGAACTTTGCATGTTTATGCTTTCGACATATGGGATTATTTTCAAATTATAGGTGATTCTTTTTTTTTTGTACGTGTGGACTAAACACGCGTGTATGAGGTATTTCGCGCAACAGTGGCTGCCTGAGGTAATGTGCATTGTTATGCTTTGGGCAAATTGCATTATTTTCAAATTATAGGGATTCTTTTTATTTTGTACGTGCGGACTAAACACGCGTGTATAAGGTATTTCGCGCAACAGTGGCTGCCTGAGGTAACTCTGCATGTTTATGCTCTCGACATATGGCATTATTTTCAAATTATAGGTGATTCTTTTTATTTTGTATGTGTGGACTAAACACGCGTGTATGCGGTATTTCGCGCAACAGTGGCTGCATGAGGAACTTTGCATGTTTATGCTTTCGTCATATGGCATTATTTTCAAGTTATAGGTGGTTCTTTTTATTTTGTACGTGTGGACTAAACACGCGTGTATGCGGTATTTCGCGCAACAGTGGCTGCTCTGAGGTACTGTGCATTGTTATGCTTTGGGCAAATTGCATTATTTTCAAATTATAGGGGATTCTTTTTATTTTGTACGTGCGGACTAAACACGCGTGTATAGGTATTTCGCGCGACAGTGGCTGCCTGAGGAACTTCGCATGTTTATGCTTTCGTCATATGGCATTATTTTCAAATTATAGGTCATTCTCTTTATTTTGTGTGTGAAACTAAACACGCGTGTATAATGTGTTTCGCGAAACAGTGGCTGCCTGAGGAACTTTGCATGTCTTATGCTTTCGACATATGGGATTATTTCAAATTAGAGGTGATCTTTTTATTTTGTACGTGTGGACTAAACACGCGTGTATGCGGTATTTCGCGCAACAGTGGCTGCCTGAGGTACTGTGCATGGTTATGCTTTGGGAAATGGCATTATTTTCAAATTATAGGTGATTCTTTTTATTTTGTACGTGCGGACTAAAACAAGCGTGTATGCGGTATTTCGCGCAACAGTGGCTGCCTGAGGTACTGTGCATGTTTATGCTTTCAACATATGCATTATTTTCATTTATAGGTGATTCTCTTTTATTTTTGTACGTGCGCACTAAACACGCGTGTATGCGGTATTTCGCGCAACAGTGGCTGCCTGAGGTACTCTGCATGTTTATGCTTTCGACATATGGCATTATTCTCAATTATAGGTCATTCTTTTTTTTTGTGCGTGCAACTAAACACGCGTGTATAAGGTATTTCGCGCAACAGTGGTTGCCTGAGGAACTTGCATGTCTATGCTTTCGACATATGGGATTTTTTCAAATTATAGGTGATTCTTTTATTTTGTACGTGTGGACTAAACACGCGTGTATGCGGTATTTCGCGCAACAGTGGCTGCCTGAGGTACTGTGCATTGTTATGCTTTGGGCAAATTGCATTATTTTCAAATTATAGGGGATTCTTTTTATTTTGTACGTGCGGATAAACACGCGTGTATGCGGTATTTCGCGCAACAGTGGCTGCCTGAGGTTACTGTGCATTGTTATGCTTTGGGCAATGGCATTATTTTCAAATTATAGGTGATTCTTTTTATTTTGTACGTGTGGACTAAACACGCGTGTATGCGGTATTTCGCGCAACTGTGGCTGCCTGAGGAACTTTGCATGTTTATGCTTTCGACATACGGCATGATTTTCAATTATAGGTGATTTTTTTATTTTGTACGTGTGGACTAAAACGCGTGTATGCGGTATTTCGCGCAACAGTGGCTGCCTGAGGAACTTTGCATGTTTATGCTTTCGACATATGGCATTATTTTCAAATTATAGTCATTTTTTTATTTTGTGCGTGCAACTAAACACGCGTGTATAAGGTATTTCGCGAAAGAGTGGCTGCCTGAGGAACTTTGCATGTTTATGCTTTCGACATATGGATTATTTTCAAATTATAGGTGATTCTTTTTATTTTGTACGTGTGGACTAAACACGCGTGTATGCGGTATTTCGCGCAACAGTGGCTGCCTGAGGAACTTCGCATGTTTTATGCTTTCGTCTATGGCATTATTTTCAAATTCTTAGGTGATTCTTTTTATTTTGTACGTGCGGACTAAACACGCGTGTATGCGGTATTTCGCGCAACAGTGGCTGCCTGAGGAACTTTGCATGTTTATGCATTCGACATATGGCATTATTTTCAAATTATAGTCATTCTTCTTTATTTTGTGTGTGCAACTAAACACGCGTGTATAAGGTGTTTCGCGAAACAGTGGCTGCCTGAGGAACTTTGCATGTCTATGCTTTCGACATATGGGATTATTTTCAAATTATAGGCGATTCTTTTTTTTTGTACGTGTGGACTAAACACGCGTGTATGCGGTATTTCGCGCAACACTGGCTGCCTGAGGTACTGTGCATTGTTATGCTTTGGGCAAATGGCATTTTTTTCAAATTATAGGTGATTCTTTTTATTTTGTACGTGCGGACTAAACACGCGTGTATGCGGTATTTCGCGCAACTGTGGCTGCTGAGGAACTTTGCATGTTTATGCTTTCGATACGGCATGATTTTCAAATTATAGGTGATTGTTTTTTATTTTGTACGTGTGGACTAAACACGCGTGTATGCGGTATTTCGCGCAACAGTGGCTGCCTGAGGAACTTTGCATGTTTATGCTTTCGACATATGGCATATTTTCAAATTATAGGTGATTCTTTTTATTTTGTACGTGTGGACTAAACACGCGTGTATGCGGTATTTCGCGCAACAGTGGCTGCCTGAGGAACTTTGCATGTTTATGCTTTCGACATATGGGATTATTTTCAAATTATAGGTGATTCTTTTTATTTTGTACGTGTGGACTAAACACGCGTGTATGAGGTATTTCGCGAACAGTGGCTGCCTGAGGAAATGTGCATTGTTATGCTTTGGGCAAATTGCATTATTTTCAAATTATAGGGGATTCTTTTTATTTTGTACGTGCGGACTAAACACGCGTGTATAAGGTATTTCGCGCAACAGTGGCTGCTGAGGTACTCTGCATGTTTATGCTCTCGACATATGGCATTATTTTCAATTATAGGTGATTCTTTTTATTTTGTATGTGTGGACTAAACACGCGTGTATGCGGTATTTCGCGCAACAGTGGCTGCATGAGGAACTTTGCATGTTATGCTTTCGTCATATGGCATTATTTTCAAGTTATAGGTGGTTCTTTTTATTTTGTACGTGTGGACTAAACACGCGTGTATGCGGTATTTCGCGCAACAGTGGCTGCCTGAGGTACTGTGCATTGTTATGCTTTGGCCAAATTGCATTATTTTCAATTATAGGGGATTCTTTTTATTTTGTACGTGCGGACTAAACACGCGTGTATAAGGTATTTCGCGCGCAGTGGCTGCCTGAGGTACTCTGCATGTTTATGCTTTCGACATTATGGCATTATTTTCAAATTATAGGTGATTCTTTTTATTTTGTACGTGTGGACTAAACACGCGTGTATGCGGTATTTCGCGCAACAGTGGCTGCCTGAGGAACTTCGCATGTTTATGCTTTCGTCATATGGCATTATTTTCAAATTATAGGTCATTCTCTTTATTTTGTGTGTGCAACTAACACGCGTGTATAAGGTGTTTCGCGAAACAGTGGCTGCCTGAGGAACTTTGCATGTCTATGCTTTCGACATTTGGGATTATTTTCAAATTAGAGGTGATTCTTTTTATTTGTACGTGTGGACTAAACACGCGTGTATGCGGTATTTCGCGCAACTGTGGCTGCCTGAGGAACTTTGCATGTTTATGCTTTCGACATACGGCATGATTTTCAAATTATAGGTGATTCTTTTTATTTTGTACGTGTGGACTAAACACGCGTGTATGCGGTATTTCGCGCAACAGTGGCTGCCTGAGGAACTTTGCATGTTTATGCTTTCGACATATGGCATTATTTTCAAATTATAGTCATTCTTTTTATTTTGTGCGTGCAACTAAACACGCGTGTATAAGGTATTTCGCGAGTGGCTGCCTGAGGAACTTTGCATGTTTATGCTTTCGACATATGGCATTATTTTCAAATTATAGGTGATCTTTTTATTTTGTACGTGGTAACTAAACCGTGTGTATGCGGTATTTCGCGCAACAGTGGCTGCCTGAGGAATTCGCATTTTATGCTTTCGTCATATGGCATTATTTTCAATATAGGTCATTCTCTTTATTTGTGTGTGCAACTAAACACGCGTGTATAGGTATTTCGCGACAGTGGCTGCCTGAGGAACTTTGCATGTTATGCTTTCGACATATGGGATTATTTTCAAATTATAGGTGATTCTTTTTATTTTGTACGTGTGGACTAAACACGCGTGTATGCGGTATTTCGCGCAACAGTGGCTGCCTGAGGTACTGTGCATGGTTATGCTTTGGGCAAATGGCATTATTTTCAAATTATAGGTGATTCTTTTTATTTTGTACGTGCGGACTAAACACGCGTGTATGCGGTATTTCTCAACAGTGGCTGCCTGAGGTACTGTGCATGTTTTATGTTTCGACATATGGCATTTTATTTTCAAATTATAGGTCATTATTTTTATTTTGTGCGTGCAACTAAACACGCGTGTATAACGTATTTCGCGCGAAACAGTGGCTGCCTGAGGAACTTTGCATGTTATGCTTTCGACATATGGCATTATTTTCAACTTAAAGGTTATTCTTTTTTATTTTGTACGTGCGGACTAAACACGCGTGTATGCGGTATTCGCGCCACAGTGGCTGCCTGAGGTACTGTGCATGGTAATGCTTTGGGCAAATGGCATTATTTTCAAATTATAGGTGATTCTTTTTATTTTGTACGTGTTGACTAAACACGCGTGTATGCGGTATTTCGCGCACAGTGGCTGCCTGAGGTATCTGCATGTTTTATGCTTTCGACATATGGCAATATTTTCAAATTATCGGTCATTCTTTTTATTTTGTGCGTGCAACTAAACACGCGTGTAAGGTATTTCGCGAAAGAGTGGCTGCCTGAGGAACTTTGCATGTTTATGCTTTCGACATATGGGATTATTTTCAAATTATAGGTGATTCTTTTTATTATGTACGTGTGGACTAAACACGCGTGTATGCGGTATTTCGCGCAACAGTGGCTGCCTGAGGAACTTTGCATTTTATGCTTTCGTCATTGGCATTATTTTCAAATTATAGGTCATTCTTTATTTTGTGTGTGCAACTAAACACGCGTGTATAAGGTATTTCGCGAAACAGTGGCTGCCTGAGGAACTTTGCATGGTTATGCTTTCGACATATGGGATTATTTTCAAATTATAGGTGATTCTTTTTATTTTGTACGTGTGGACTAAACACGCGTGTATGCGGTATTTCGTTGCAACAGTGGCTGCCTGCGGTACTCTGCATGTTTATGCGTTCGATCATATGGCATTATTTTCAAATTATAGGTCATTTTTTTATTTTGTGCGTGCAACTAAACACGCGTGTATAAGGTATTTCGCGAACGAATACAGTGACTGCCTGAGGTACTGTGCATGTTTATGCTTTCAACATATGGCATTATTTTCAAATTATAGGTGATTCTTTTTATTTTGTACGTGCGGTCTAAACACTCGTGTATGCGGTATTTCGCGCAACAGTGGCTGCCTGAGGTACTGTGCATTGTTATGCTTTGGGCAAAATGGCATTATTTTCAAATTATAGGTGATTCTTTTTATTTTGTACGTGCGGACTAAACACGCGTGTATGCGGTATTTCGCGCAATGTGGCTGCCTGAGGAACTTTGCATGTTTATGCTTTCGACATACGGCATGATTTTCAAATTATAGGTGATTCTTTTTATTTTGTACGTGTGGACTAAACACGCGTGTATGTGGTATTTCGCGCAACAGTGGCTGCCTGAGGAACTTTGCATTTTTATGCTTTCGATATGGCATTATTTTCAAATTATAGGTCATTCTTTTTTTTTGTGCGTGCAAACTAAACACGCGTGTATAAGGTATTTCGCGAAAGAGTGGCTGCCTGAGGAACTTTGCATGTTTATGCTTTCGACATATGGCATTATTTTCAAATTATAGGTGATTCTTTTTATTTTGTTTGTGCGGACTAAACACGGTGTATGCGGTATTTCGCGCCACAGTGGGCTGCCTGAGGTACGGTGCATGTATACTTTGGGCAAATGGCATTATTTTCAAATTATAGGTGATTCTTTTTATTTTGTACGTGTTGACTAAACACGCGTGTATGCGGTATTTCGCGCAACAGTGGCTGCTGAGGTACTCTGCATGTTTATGCTTTCGACATATGGCAATATTTTCAAATTATCGGTCTTTCTTTTTATTTTGTGCGTGCAACTAAACACGCGTGTATAAGGTATTTCGCGAAAGAGTGGCTGCCTGAGGAACTTTGCATGTTTATGCTTTCGACATATGGGATTATTTTCAAAGTTTAGGTGATTCTTTTATTTTGTACGTGTGGATTAAACACGCGTGTATGCGGTATCTTCGCGAACAGTGGCTGCTGGGAACTTGCATGTTTATGCTTTCGTCATTTGGCATTATTTTCAAATTATAGGTCATTCTCTTTATTTTGTGTGTGCAACTAAACACGCGTGTATAAGGTATTTCGCGAACAGTGGCTGCCTGAGGAACTTTGCATGTCTATGCTTTCGACATATGGCATTATTTTCAAATTATAGGTGATTCTTTTATTTTGTACGTGTGGACTAAACACGCTGTATGCGGTATTTCGTGCAAACAGTGGCTGCCTGCGGTACTCTGCATGTTTATGCGTTCGACATATGGCATTATTTTCAAATTATAGGTATTCTTTTTATTTTGTGCGTGCAAACTAAAACGCGTGTATAAGGTATTTCGCGAAACAGTGGCTGCCTTAGGAACTTGCATGTTTATGCTTTCGACATATGGCATTATTTTCAAATTATAGGTGATTCTTTTTATTTTGTACATGTGGACTAAAACACGCGT
>NW_026999368.1:48144-75524 GCF_037126465.1 Ornithodoros turicata
CATGTTTATGCTTTCGACATATGGGATTATTTTCAAATTAAAGGTGATTCTTTTTATTTTGTACGTGTGGACTAAACACGCGTGTATGCGGTATTTCGCGCAACAGTGGCTGCCTGAGGAACTTTGCATGTTTATGCTTTCGTCATTTGGCATTATTTTCAAATTATAGGTCATTCTCTTTATTTTGTGTGTGCAACTAAACACGCGTGTATAAGGTATTTCGCGAAACAGTGGCTGCCTGAGGAACTTTGCATGTTTATGCTTTCGACATATGGCGTTATTTTCAAATTATAGGTGATTCTTTTTATTTTGTACGTGCAGACTAAACACGCGTGTGTGCGGTATTTCTCACAACAGTGGCTCCCTGAGGAGCTGTGCATGTTTATGCTTTGACATATGGCATTATTTTCCAATTATAGGTGATTCTTTTTATTTTGTGCGTGCAACTAAACACGCGTGTATACGGTGTTTCTGGCAACAGTGGCTCCCTGAGGAAATGTGCATGTTTATGCTTTGACATATGGCATTATTTTCAAATTATAGGTGATTCTTTTTATTTTGTACGTGCTGACTAAAACACGCGTGTATAAGGTATTTCGCGAAAGAGTGGCTGCCTGAGGAACTTTGCATGTTTATGCTTTCGTCATATGGCATTATTTTCAAATTATAGGTCATTCTCTTTATTTTGCGTGTGCAACTAAACACGCGTGTATCAGGTATTTCGCGAAACAGTGGCTGCCTGAGGAACTTTGCATGTTTATGCTTTCGACATATGGCATTATTTTCAAATTATAGGTGATTCTTTTTATTTTATACGTGTGGACTAAACACGCGTGTATGCGGTATTTCGTGCAACAGTGGCTGCCTGCGGTACTCTGCATGTTTATGCGTTCGACATATGGCATTATTTTCAAATTATAGGTCATTCTTTTTATTTTGTGCGTGCAACTAAACACGCGCGTATAAGGTATTTCGCGAAAGAGTGGCTGCCTGAGGAACTTTGCATGTTTATGCTTTCGACATATGGCATTATTTTCAAATTATAGGTGATTCTTTTTATTTTGTACGTGCGGACTAAACACGCGTGTGTGCGGTATTTCTCACAACAGTGGCTCCCTGAGGAGCTGTGCATGTTTATGCTTTGACATATGGCATTATTTTCCAATTATAGGTGATTCTTTTTATTTTGTGCGTGCAACTAAACACGCGTGTATACGGTGTTTCTGGCAACAGTGGCTCCCTGAGGAAATGTGCATGTTTATGCTTTGACATATGGCATTATTTTCAAATTATAGGTGATTCTTTTTATTTTGTACGTGCTCACTAAACACGCGTGTATGCGGTATTTTGCGCAACAGTGGCTGCCTGAGGTACTGTGCATGTTTATGCTTTGGGCAAATGGCATTATTTTCAAATTATAGGTGATTCTTTTTATTTTGTACGTGCTGACTAAACACGCGTGTATGCGGTATTTTGCGCAACAGTGGCTGCCTGAGGTACTCTGCATGTTTATGCGTTCGACATATGGCATTTTCAAATTATAGGTCATTCTCTCTATTTTGTGTGTGCAACTAAACACGCGTGTATACGGTATTTCGCGAAACAGTGGCTGCCTGAGGAACTTTGCATGTTTATGCTTTCGACATATGGCATTATTTTCAAATTATAGGTGATTCTTTTTATTTTGTACGTGTGGACTAAACACGCGTGTATGCGGTATTTCGTGCAACAGTGGCTGCCTGCGGTACTCTGCATGTTTATGCGTTCGACATATGGCATTATTTTCAAATTATAGGTCATTCTTTTTATTTTGTGCGTGCAACTAAACACGCGTGTATAAGGTATTTCGCGAAACAGTGGCTGCCTGAGGAACTTTGCATGTTTAAGCTTTCGACATATGGTATTATTTTCAAATTATAGGTTATTCTTTTTATTTTGTACGTGCGGACTAAACACGCGTGTATGCGGTATTTCGCGCCACAGTGGCTGCCTGAGGTACTGTGCATGGTTATGCTTTGGGCAAATGGCATTATTTTCAAATTATAGGTGATTCTTTTTATTTTGTACGTGTTGACTAAACACGCGTGTATGCGGTATTTCGCGCAACAGTGGCTGCCTGAGGTACTCTGCATGTTTATGCTTTCGACATATGGCATTATTTCAAATTATCGGTCATTCTTTTTATTTTGTGCGTGCAACTAAACACGCGTGTATAAGGTATTTCGCGAAAGAGTGGCTGCCAGAGGAACTTTGCATGTTTATGCTTTCGACATATGGGATTATTTTCAAATTATAGGTTATTCTTTTTATTTTGTACGTGCGGACTAACACGCGTGTATGCGGTATTTCGCGCCACAGTGGGTGCCTGAGGTACTGTGCATGGTTATGCTTTGGGCAAATGGCATTATTTTCAAATTATAGGTGATTCTTTTTATTTTTGTACGTGTTGACTAAACACGCGTGTATACGGTGTTTCTGGCAACAGTGGCTCCCTGAGGAAATGTGCATGTTTATGCTTTGACATATGGCATTATTTTCAAATTATAGGTGATTCTTTTTATTTTGTACGTGCTGACTAAACACGCGTGTATGCGGTATTTTGCGCAACAGTGGCTGCCTGAGGTACTCTGCATGTTTATGCGTTCGACATATGGCATTTTCAAATTATAGGTCATTCTCTTTATTTTGTGTGTGCAACTAAACACGCGTGTATACGGTATTTCGCGAAACAGTGGCTGCCTGAGGAACTTTGCATGTTCATGCTTTCGACATATGGCATTATTTTCAAATTATAGGTGATTCTTTTTATTTTGTACGTGTGGACTAAACACGCGTGTATGCGGTATTTCGCGCAACAGTGGCTGCCTGAGGAACTTTGCATGTTTATGCTTTCGACATAAGACATTATTTTCAAATTATAGGTTATTCTTTTTATTTTGTGCGTGCAACTAAACACGCGTGTATACGGTGTTTCTCGCAACAGTGGCTCCCTGAGGAACTGTGCATGTTTACGCTTTGACATATGGCATTATTTTCAAATTATAGGTCATTCTCTTTATTTTGTGTGTGCAACTAAACACGCGTGTATAAGGTATTTCGCGAAACAGTGGCTGCCTGAGGAACTTTGCATGTTTATGCTTTCGACATATGGTATTATTTTCAAATTATAGGTTATTCTTTTTATTTTGTACGTGCGGACTAAACACGCGTGTATGCGGTATTTCGCGCCACAGTGGCTGCCTGAGGTACTGTGCATGGTTATGCTTTGGGCAAATGGCATTATTTTCAAATTATAGGTGATTCTTTTTATTTTGTACGTGTTGACTAAACACGCGTGTATGCGGTATTTCGCGCAACAGTGGCTGCCTGAGGTACTCTGCATGTTTATGCTTTCGACATATGGCATTATTTTCAAATTATAGGTTATTCTTTTTATTTTGTACGTGCGGACTAAACACGCGTGTATGCGGTATTTCGCGCCACAGTGGCTGCCTGAGGTACTGTGCATGGTTATGCTTTGGGCAAATGGCATTATTTTCAAATTATAGGTGATTCTTTTTATTTTGTACGTGTTGACTAAACACGCGTGTATGCGGTATTTCGCGCAACAGTGGCTGCCTGAGGTACTCTGCATGTTTATGCTTTCGACATATGGCATTATTTTCAAATTATCGGTCATTCTTTTATTTTGTGCGTGCAACTAAACACGCGTGTATAAGGTATTTCGCGAAAGAGTGGCTGCCTGAGGAACTTTGCATGTTTATGCTTTCGACATATGGGATTATTTTCAAATTAAAGGTGATTCTTTTTATTTTGTACGTGTGGACTAAACACGCGTGTATGCGGTATTTCGCGCAACAGTGGCTGCCTGAGGAACTTTGCATGTTTATGCTTTCGTCATTTGGCATTATTTTCAAATTATAGGTCATTCTCTTTATTTTGTGTGTGCAACTAAACACGCGTGTATAAGGTATTTCGCGAAACAGTGGCTGCCTGAGGAACTTTGCATGTTTATGCTTTCGACATATGGCGTTATTTTCAAATTATAGGTGATTCTTTTTATTTTGTACGTGCGGACTAAACACGCGTGTGTGCGGTATTTCTCACAACAGTGGCTCCCTGAGGAGCTGTGCATGTTTATGCTTTGACATATGGCATTATTTTCCAATTATAGGTGATTCTTTTTATTTTGTGCGTGCAACTAAACACGCGTGTATACGGTGTTTCTGGCAACAGTGGCTCCCTGAGGAAATGTGCATGTTTATGCTTTGACATATGGCATTATTTTCAAATTATAGGTGATTCTTTTTATTTTGTACGTGCTGACTAAACACGCGTGTATGCGGTATTTTGCGCAACAGTGGCTGCCTGAGGTACTGTGCATGTTTATGCTTTGGGCAAATGGCATTATTTTCAAATTATAGGTGATTCTTTTTATTTTGTACGTGCTGACTAAACACGCGTGTATGCGGTATTTTGCGCAACAGTGGCTGCCTGAGGTACTCTGCATGTTTATGCGTTCGACATATGGCATTTTCAAATTATAGGTCATTCTCTTTATTTTGTGTGTGCAACTAAACACGCGTGTATACGGTATTTCGCGAAACAGTGGCTGCCTGAGGAACTTTGCATGTTTATGCTTTCGACATATGGCATTATTTTCAAATTATAGGTGATTCTTTTTATTTTGTACGTGTGGACTAAACACGCGTGTATGCGGTATTTCGTGCAACAGTGGCTGCCTGCGGTACTCTGCATGTTTATGCGTTCGACATATGGCATTATTTTCAAATTATAGGTCATTCTTTTTATTTTGTGCGTGCAACTAAACACGCGTGTATAAGGTATTTCGCGAAACAGTGGCTGCCTGAGGAACTTTGCATGTTTATGCTTTCGACATATGGCATTATTTTCAAATTATAGGTGATTCTTTTTATTTTGTACGTGTGGACTAAACACGCGTGTATGCGGTATTTCGCGCAACAGTGGCTGCCTGAGGAACTTTGCATGTTTATGCTTTCGACATAAGACATTATTTTCAAATTATAGGTTATTCTTTTTATTTTGTGCGTGCAACTAAACACGCGTGTATACGGTGTTTCTCGCAACAGTGGCTCCCTGAGGAACTGTGCATGTTTACGCTTTGACATATGGCATTATTTTCAAATTATAGGTCATTCTCTTTATTTGTGTGTGCAACTAAACACGCGTGTATAAGGTATTTCGCGAAACAGTGGCTGCCTGAGGAACTTTGCATGTTTATGCTTTCGACATATGGTATTATTTTCAAATTATAGGTTATTCTTTTTATTTTGTACGTGCGGACTAAACACGCGTGTATGCGGTATTTCGCGCCACAGTGGCTGCCTGAGGTACTGTGCATGGTTATGCTTTGGGCAAATGGCATTATTTTCAAATTATAGGTGATTCTTTTTATTTTGTACGTGTTGACTAAACACGCGTGTATGCGGTATTTCGCGCAACTGTGGCTGCCTGAGGTACTCTGCATGTTTATGCTTTCGACATATGGCATTATTTTCAAATTATCGGTCATTCTTTTTATTTTGTGCGTGCAACTAAACACGCGTGTATAAGGTATTTCGCGAAAGAGTGGCTGCCTGAGGAACTTTGCATGTTTATGCTTTCGACATATGGGATTATTTTCAAATTAAAGGTGATTCTTTTTATTTTGTACGTGTGGACTAAACACGCGTGTATGCGGTATTTCGCGCAACAGTGGCTGCCTGAGGAACTTTGCATGTTTATGCTTTCGTCATTTGGCATTATTTTCAAATTATAGGTCATTCTCTTTATTTTGTGTGTGCAACTAAACACGCGTGTATAAGGTATTTCGCGAAACAGTGGCTGCCTGAGGAACTTTGCATGTTTATGCTTTCGACATATGGCATTATTTTCCAATTATAGGTGATTCTTTTTATTTTGTGCGTGCAACTAAACACGCGTGTATACGGTGTTTCTGGCAACAGTGGCTCCCTGAGGAAATGTGCATGTTTATGCTTTGACATATGGCATTATTTTCAAATTATAGGTGATTCTTTTTATTTTGTACGTGCTGACTAAACACGCGTGTATGCGGTATTTTGCGCAACAGTGGCTGCCTGAGGTACTGTGCATGTTTATGCTTTGGGCAAATGGCATTATTTTCAAATTATAGGTGATTCTTTTTATTTTGTACGTGCTGACTAAACACGCGTGTATGCGGTATTTTGCGCAACAGTGGCTGCCTGAGGTACTCTGCATGTTTATGCGTTCGACATATGGCATTTTCAAATTATAGGTCATTCTCTTTATTTTGTGTGTGCAACTAAACACGCGTGTATACGGTATTTCGCGAAACAGTGGCTGCCTGAGGAACTTTGCATGTTTATGCTTTCGACATATGGCATTATTTTCAAATTATAGGTGATTCTTTTTATTTTGTACGTGTGGACTAAACACGCGTGTATGCGGTATTTCGTGCAACAGTGGCTGCCTGCGGTACTCTGCATGTTTATGCGTTCGACATATGGCATTATTTTCAAATTATAGGTCATTCTTTTTATTTTGTGCGTGCAACTAAACACGCGTGTATAAGGTATTTCGCGAAACAGTGGCTGCCTGAGGAACTTTGCATGTTTATGCTTTCGACATATGGCATTATTTTCAAATTATAGGTGATTCTTTTTATTTTGTACGTGTGGACTAAACACGCGTGTATGCGGTATTTCGCGCAACAGTGGCTGCCTGAGGAACTTTGCATGTTTATGCTTTCGACATAAGACATTATTTTCAAATTATAGGTTATTCTTTTTATTTTGTGCGTGCAACTAAACACGCGTGTATACGGTGTTTCTCGCAACAGTGGCTCCCTGAGGAACTGTGCATGTTTACGCTTTGACATATGGCATTATTTTCAAATTATAGGTCATTCTCTTTATTTTGTGTGTGCAACTAAACACGCGTGTATAAGGTATTTCGCGAAACAGTGGCTGCCTGAGGAACTTTGCATGTTTATGCTTTCGACATATGGTATTATTTTCAAATTATAGGTTATTCTTTTTATTTTGTACGTGCGGACTAAACACGCGTGTATGCGGTATTTCGCGCCACAGTGGCTGCCTGAGGTACTGTGCATGGTTATGCTTTGGGCAAATGGCATTATTTTCAAATTATAGGTGATTCTTTTTATTTTGTACGTGTTGACTAAACACGCGTGTATGCGGTATTTCGCGCAACTGTGGCTGCCTGAGGTACTCTGCATGTTTATGCTTTCGACATATGGCATTATTTTCAAATTATCGGTCATTCTTTTTATTTTGTGCGTGCAACTAAACACGCGTGTATAAGGTATTTCGCGAAAGAGTGGCTGCCTGAGGAACTTTGCATGTTTATGCTTTCGACATATGGGATTATTTTCAAATTAAAGGTGATTCTTTTTATTTTGTACGTGTGGACTAAACACGCGTGTATGCAGTATTTCGCGCAACAGTGGCTGCCTGAGGAACTTTGCATGTTTATGCTTTCGTCATTTGGCATTATTTTCAAATTATAGGTCATTCTCTTTATTTTGTGTGTGCAACTAAACACGCGTGTATAAGGTATTTCGCGAAACAGTGGCTGCCTGAGGAACTTTGCATGTTTATGCTTTCGACATATGGCGTTATTTTCAAATTATAGGTGATTCTTTTTATTTTGTACGTGCGGACTAAACACGCGTGTGTGCGGTATTTCTCACAACAGTGGCTCCCTGAGGAGCTGTGCATGTTTATGCTTTGACATATGGCATTATTTTCCAATTATAGGTGATTCTTTTTATTTTGTGCGTGCAACTAAACACGCGTGTATACGGTGTTTCTGGCAACAGTGGCTCCCTGAGGAAATGTGCATGTTTATGCTTTGACATATGGCATTATTTTCAAATTATAGGTGATTCTTTTTATTTTGTACGTGCTGACTAAACACGCGTGTATGCGGTATTTTGCGCAACAGTGGCTGCCTGAGGTACTCTGCATGTTTATGCGTTCGACATATGGCATTTTCAAATTATAGGTCATTCTCTTTATTTTGTGTGTGCAACTAAACACGCGTGTATACGGTATTTCGCGAAACAGTGGCTGCCTGAGGAACTTTGCATGTTTATGCTTTCGACATATGGCATTATTTTCAAATTATAGGTGATTCTTTTTATTTTGTACGTGTGGACTAAACACGCGTGCATGCGGTATTTCGCGCAACAGTGGCTGCCTGAGGAACTTTGCATGTTTATGCTTTCGACATAAGACATTATTTTCAAATTATAGGTTATTCTTTTTATTTTGTGCGTGCAACTAAACACGCGTGTATACGGTGTTTCTCGCAACAGTGGCTCCCTGAGGAACTGTGCATGTTTACGCTTTGACATATGGCATTATTTTCAAATTATAGGTCATTCTCTTTATTTTGTGTGTGCAACTAAACACGCGTGTATAAGGTATTTCGCGAAACAGTGGCTGCCTGAGGAACTTTGCATGTTTATGCTTTCGACATATGGTATTATTTTCAAATTATAGGTTATTCTTTTTATTTTGTACGTGCGGACTAAACACGCGTGTATGCGGTATTTCGCGCCACAGTGGCTGCCTGAGGTACTGTGCATGGTTATGCTTTGGGCAAATGGCATTATTTTCAAATTATAGGTGATTTTTTTTATTTTGTACGTGTTGACTAAACACGCGTGTATGCGGTATTTCGCGCAACAGTGGCTGCCTGAGGTACTCTGCATGTTTATGCTTTGGGCAAATGGCATTATTTTCAAATTATAGGTGATTCTTTTTATTTTGTACGCGTTGACTAAACACGCGTGTATGCGGTATTTCGCGCAACAGTGGCTGCCTGAGGTACTCTGCATGTTTATGCTTTCGACATATGGCATTATTTTCAAATTATCGGTCATTCTTTTTATTTTGTGCGTGCAACTAAACACGCGTGTATAAGGTATTTCGCGAAAGAGTGGCTGCCTGAGGAACTTTGCATGTTTATGCTTTCGACATATGGGATTATTTTCAAATTAAAGGTGATTCTTTTTATTTTGTACGTGTGGACTAAACACGCGTGTATGCGGTATTTCGCGCAACAGTGGCTGCCTGAGGAACTTTGCATGTTTATGCTTTCGTCATTTGGCATTATTTTCAAATTATAGGTCATTCTCTTTATTTTGTGTGTGCAACTAAACACGCGTGTATAAGGTATTTCGCGAAACAGTGGCTGCCTGAGGAACTTTGCATGTTTATGCTTTCGTCATTTGGCATTATTTTCAAATTATAGGTCATTCTCTTTATTTTGTGTGTGCAACTAAACACGCGTGTATGCGGTATTTCGCGCAACAGTGGCTGCCTGAGGTACTCTGCATGTTTATGCTTTCGACATATGGCATTATTTTCAAATTATCGGTCATTCTTTTTATTTTGTGCGTGCAACTAAACACGCGTGTATAAGGTATTTCGCGAAAGAGTGGCTGCCTGAGGAACTTTGCATGTTTATGCTTTCGACATATGGGATTATTTTCAAATTAAAGGTGATTCTTTTTATTTTGTACGTGTGGACTAAACACGCGTGTATGCGGTATTTCGCGCAACAGTGGCTGCCTGAGGAACTTTGCATGTTTATGCTTTCGTCATTTGGCATTATTTTCAAATTATAGGTCATTCTCTTTATTTTGTGTGTGCAACTAAACACGCGTGTATAAGGTATTTCGCGAAACAGTGGCTGCCTGAGGAACTTTGCATGTTTATGCTTTCGACATATGGTATTATTTTCAAATTATAGGTTATTCTTTTTATTTTGTACGTGCGGACTAAACACGCGTGTATGCGGTATTTCGCGCCACAGTGGCTGCCTGAGGTACTGTGCATGGTTATGCTTTGGGCAAATGGCATTATTTTCAAATTATAGGTGATTCTTTTTATTTTGTACGTGTTGACTAAACACGCGTGTATGCGGTATTTCGCGCAACTGTGGCTGCCTGAGGTACTCTGCATGTTTATGCTTTCGACATATGGCATTATTTTCAAATTATCGGTCATTCTTTTTATTTTGTGCGTGCAACTAAACACGCGTGTATAAGGTATTTCGCGAAAGAGTGGCTGCCTGAGGAACTTTGCATGTTTATGCTTTCGACATATGGGATTATTTTCAAATTAAAGGTGATTCTTTTTATTTTGTACGTGTGGACTAAACACGCGTGTATGCAGTATTTCGCGCAACAGTGGCTGCCTGAGGAACTTTGCATGTTTATGCTTTCGTCATTTGGCATTATTTTCAAATTATAGGTCATTCTCTTTATTTTGTGTGTGCAACTAAACACGCGTGTATAAGGTATTTCGCGAAACAGTGGCTGCCTGAGGAACTTTGCATGTTTATGCTTTCGACATATGGCGTTATTTTCAAATTATAGGTGATTCTTTTTATTTTGTACGTGCGGACTAAACACGCGTGTGTGCGGTATTTCTCACAACAGTGGCTCCCTGAGGAGCTGTGCATGTTTATGCTTTGACATATGGCATTATTTTCCAATTATAGGTGATTCTTTTTATTTTGTGCGTGCAACTAAACACGCGTGTATACGGTGTTTCTGGCAACAGTGGCTCCCTGAGGAAATGTGCATGTTTATGCTTTGACATATGGCATTATTTTCAAATTATAGGTGATTCTTTTTATTTTGTACGTGCTGACTAAACACGCGTGTATGCGGTATTTTGCGCAACAGTGGCTGCCTGAGGTACTCTGCATGTTTATGCGTTCGACATATGGCATTTTGAAATTATAGGTCATTCTCTTTATTTTGTGTGTGCAACTAAACACGCGTGTATACGGTATTTCGCGAAACAGTGGCTGCCTGAGGAACTTTGCATGTTTATGCTTTCGACATATGGCATTATTTTCAAATTATAGGTGATTCTTTTTATTTTGTACGTGTGGACTAAACACGCGTGCATGCGGTATTTCGCGCAACAGTGGCTGCCTGAGGAACTTTGCATGTTTATGCTTTCGACATAAGACATTATTTTCAAATTATAGGTTATTCTTTTTATTTTGTGCGTGCAACTAAACACGCGTGTATACGGTGTTTCTCGCAACAGTGGCTCCCTGAGGAACTGTGCATGTTTACGCTTTGACATATGGCATTATTTTCAAATTATAGGTCATTCTCTTTATTTTGTGTGTGCAACTAAACACGCGTGTATAAGGTATTTCGCGAAACAGTGGCTGCCTGAGGAACTTTGCATGTTTATGCTTTCGACATATGGTATTATTTTCAAATTATAGGTTATTCTTTTTATTTTGTACGTGCGGACTAAACACGCGTGTATGCGGTATTTCGCGCCACAGTGGCTGCCTGAGGTACTGTGCATGGTTATGCTTTGGGCAAATGGCATTATTTTCAAATTATAGGTGATTTTTTTTATTTTGTACGTGTTGACTAAACACGCGTGTATGCGGTATTTCGCGCAACAGTGGCTGCCTGAGGTACTCTGCATGTTTATGCTTTGGGCAAATGGCATTATTTTCAAATTATAGGTGATTCTTTTTATTTTGTACGCGTTGACTAAACACGCGTGTATGCGGTATTTCGCGCAACAGTGGCTGCCTGAGGTACTCTGCATGTTTATGCTTTCGACATATGGCATTATTTTCAAATTATCGGTCATTCTTTTTATTTTGTGCGTGCAACTAAACACGCGTGTATAAGGTATTTCGCGAAAGAGTGGCTGCCTGAGGAACTTTGCATGTTTATGCTTTCGACATATGGGATTATTTTCAAATTAAAGGTGATTCTTTTTATTTTGTACGTGTGGACTAAACACGCGTGTATGCGGTATTTCGCGCAACAGTGGCTGCCTGAGGAACTTTGCATGTTTATGCTTTCGTCATTTGGCATTATTTTCAAATTATAGGTCATTCTCTTTATTTTGTGTGTGCAACTAAACACGCGTGTATAAGGTATTTCGCGAAACAGTGGCTGCCTGAGGAACTTTGCATGTTTATGCTTTCGTCATTTGGCATTATTTTCAAATTATAGGTCATTCTCTTTATTTTGTGTGTGCAACTAAACACGCGTGTATGCGGTATTTCGCGCAACAGTGGCTGCCTGAGGTACTCTGCATGTTTATGCTTTCGACATATGGCATTATTTTCAAATTATCGGTCATTCTTTTTATTTTGTGCGTGCAACTAAACACGCGTGTATAAGGTATTTCGCGAAAGAGTGGCTGCCTGAGGAACTTTGCATGTTTATGCTTTCGACATATGGGATTATTTTCAAATTAAAGGTGATTCTTTTTATTTTGTACGTGTGGACTAAACACGCGTGTATGCGGTATTTCGCGCAACAGTGGCTGCCTGAGGAACTTTGCATGTTTATGCTTTCGTCATTTGGCATTATTTTCAAATTATAGGTCATTCTCTTTATTTTGTGTGTGCAACTAAACACGCGTGTATAAGGTATTTCGCGAAACAGTGGCTGCCTGAGGAACTTTGCATGTTTATGCTTTCGACATATGGCGTTATTTTCAAATTATAGGTGATTCTTTTTATTTTGTACGTGCGGACTAAACACGCGTGTGTGCGGTATTTCTCACAACAGTGGCTCCCTGAGGAGCTGTGCATGTTTATGCTTCGACATATGGCATTATTTTCCAATTATAGGTGATTCTTTTTATTTTGTGCGTGCAACTAAACACGCGTGTATACGGTGTTTCTGGCAACAGTGGCTCCCTGAGGAAATGTGCATGTTTATGCTTTGACATATGGCATTATTTTCAAATTATAGGTGATTCTTTTTATTTTGTACGTGCTGACTAAACACGCGTGTATAAGGTATTTCGCGAAAGAGTGGCTGCCTGAGGAACTTTGCATGTTTATGCGTTCGACATATGGCATTATTCTCAAATTATAGGTGATTCTTTTTATTTTGTACGTGTGGACTAAACACGCGTGTATGCGGTATTTCGCGCAACAGTGGTGTGGTGTCTCCACCTGTATCTCAGAGCGGAAGAAACTATGTCCGATCTCCTGTAAGCCTGTTCCCAAAAGAAGACTTCCTCGTCTTCCACTTTATTCACGTGCCCCCATGATGTGGCTACATCATCTTCCTCTCACTACACCACATCTTCCCCCTTGTAGACAAACTGTTCCGTAACGGAAATAAACCCAAATAAACCCAATAAAAATCCCACACAAAATTCTAGTTCTTTCATGTAGCCTCGTAGCGAACCGGTGGTCGTCGATTCCTTGTACTGCGTCGAAGTGCAGGCAGTGGTGAAGTCACTGGTGCAGATGTAAAGTCCAACGGACGAGGCTGGGGCTCTGCTGGAAATTCCACGGAAAACCAAGGGTTCCATGTGCGATTGCTGACGCTGGATGCTGCCACAGGTGCAAATTTAGATGAATGCCAAACCTTCCCGTCCTCCAAAAGAAAGGACAAAGGGCCTCGTCTAGCGATGATTTTGAGAGGAGGGCTGAATCGGAAAGTACCTTTCCGTTGCCGACGCGGATTACGGACACGCACATAGTCGCCTACAGCGTAATTTCTTGCATGGGACCCACGACGATTGTCTGTGTACACTTTCTGTTTCGACTGCCTCATCTTGACGCGTTCTTCAAGTACCGCACTCTGCGGTGTTGAGCTGTAGAGATGAGTTTGGTTATAACCCGCGATGTGTAGGCGTGTTCGCAAATTTCTTCCATGAAGTAGAACTGCTGGTGGTACCCCCGTGGTAGCATGCGGTGTTGCTCTGTATACTGTGAGGTACTCCAGAACCGCAGCAGAAATAGGCTTGCTCTCCAATGCGGATAGTTGAATGATGTTCTTCAAGACACCATTAAATCTTTCGACCAACCCGTTTGCTTGAGGGTAGTACAGTGATACGTTGGAATGCCGAATGCCACGCTGGTGGAGAAAATCCTTGAATTCTGTTGCAACAAATTGAGGACCATTGTCAGTAACGATTTCGTCCGGAAAGCCTTCTCTGCTGAATACGTGTTTAAGAAAGTTAGTAATCGCAGATGTTGTAACTGATGAAGCGAAAGCAATCTCAGGCCATTTGCTGTGGTAATCTACCAGTGTGATGGCGTACTTGCAATGAGCTGGTAAATGGTCGAAAGGTCCAACAATGTCGATAGCAAGTTTTGACCACGGCGCAGTTGGGAACGGGACTGGGTGCAGTGGTGGCACAGTTGTTTTCGCTGATTTGTCAGCAGACTGACAAACGTTGCAAGAGCCGACGAGTTGTTCCACTCGTTTATCCATGCCAGGCCACCAGTACTGCTCTCGGAGTCTTTGTTTTGTGCGGACAATCCCAGGATGAGTCTCATGAGCGAGCTCCAGGAAACGGCTTGTCAACGCCATGGGCACAATCACACGATCACCTCGTAACAAAAGTTCGTTCATGACTGAAAGTTCTGCACGACATCGATAAAACGGAAGAATGTCTTCGGAGCGTGATCCTGAAGATGGCCACGAGTCATTCTTCACGTGCTGCATTACCTCTTGCAATATGGGATCGCTGCGTGTGGCGCTTTGTATCTCTTGCTTCGTTACTGCAGACACTATGCAAATTACTTCTTCCTCCGAAGTATCTTGCGCTGGCAAGGGAAGTCTTGAAAGAGCATCGGCGACACAATTCTCGGCGCCTTTCTTGTATTGTACGGTGAAGTTGTAGTAGAACAAACGTGCAGACCACCTCGAAATGCGCAGAGGACGATGCCCTGAACCTTGCGAACCAAGAAGTGTAACCAAGGCCTTATGATCGGTGCATAGTGTAAATGGTCGACCCCACAGGTATATATGCCAGTATTCACATGCCCAAAGGCATGCCAGGGCTTCGCGTTCACCCACGGAGTATTTTCGTTCTTGTTCCGATAGTGTACGTGAACCAAATGCAACGGTTCGGAGCTGTGAGCCATCGTGCTGCTGAAGAACTGCACCCAACCCGTACGAGGAGGCATCAGTTGTAACGGTCACTGGAAGGGTAGGATTGAACATGGTGAGATTCGGGCAGGTCACCAAAAGCTTCTTCACTTGCTTGAAGCCTTGGTCAGCAGCAGCAGTCCAAGCAAAAGGCTGCTTTCGGCGTAGCAGGTCACGCATCGGCTCTACCACTTCGGCATAATGGGGTATGAACTTTGAATAATACCCAGCCAACCCGAGGAATGAGCGAAGCGACTTCAGGTCCTTGGGAGGTGGTGCCTTTTCAATGGCGGTAACTGCTGTCTGTTGCGGTAGTAATCCCGAAGAAGTGACTGTGTGACCCAAAAAAGGTAATTCACTGACATTAAACAGACATTTGTCGTTGAGTTTGAGTCCCTCGGAAGCAAGGCGTCGTAAAACGGCGCGGACGTTCTGCATGTGTTCTTCCTCCGTTCGGCCGTAAATGATGATATCATCAATGTAAAATAGTACTCCTTTGCAACCTTGTAATACCAGGGACATCATGTGCTGAAAAGCGGACGGTGCGGAAGCAAGGCCAAAACACACTCGTTTGAAACGGAAAAGTCCTTCGTGTGTTATGAAAGCAGTCAAGTCGCGGCTCTCTGGGTGGAGTAGGACTTGGTGATATGCAGAAGCTAGATCAAGCTTCGTGAAGCGTTTGGCGCCAGACAAAGCGTTCAAGAGTTCCTCTGTGTGAGGAAGAGGAAAACAATCTGGAACTACTGCCTTGTTTGCCTCCCGAAGATCGACGCAAAGACGGATGTTGCCATTCTTTTTCTTGACAACAACGATCGGAGACACCCATTCAGATGCTGTTATCCTTTCAATAATATCATCCGCTTCTAATCGTCGAAGTTCCTCAGACACTTTCTCGCGTACAGTTTGGGGTAGACGTCGGAGCTTCGACGTCACCGGCGCAACATTGTGACGCACTGTGACTCTGTGCACGTAGTTTCTTGCTAAACCAGGTCTGCCGTCGAAAAGTTGGAAGAATTCTTCTGTGAGCTCCGCTGGCAAAGGTGTTGAAGTTGTAGCTGTGTTGAAACATGAGAGTTGCATGCCGTCGATGTTTATTCCTAAGGACGTAAGTGCATCCAGACCCAAAAGTGAAGTGCCATCCTGCACAACGTAAAATACGAGGCACGTCGCCTTATCTTTGTAAGCTACTTGCGCTGGAAAGCATCCCAGTACTGGAATATGGCGTTTCGAGAAGTCCAGTAGGCGAACAGTTGCCGGCTGTAACGGATGCTGCGACGCAAACATGGAGTCGTACGTGTCATGGCACATAACTGACACTGAAGAACCTGTGTCGATCAAAAACTGCATGCGTCTGTCTTCAACGTTCAGCGTAACGTATATTCCAGTTTTCGTCTTCTCGCGGGTGTGAAGTTGTAGCACCGTTGGGTTTGTGTCGAAGATTTCTGCCTCTCCAGGCGACTGCGATGACGTCAATTGTTGAAGAGGTTTTGTAGATCGGCATACAGGAGCAAAATGTCCTACCTTCCCGCAGGAGAAACATTTCTGGTTTCGTGCTTTACACGATGGCGAATTAGCGAGGTGAAAGGAAGACCCGCAACGATAGCAGTGAGATCCCGCTTGAGTGTGCCGTGGCTTCAACGGTCCAGTCTTCTGTCGGTTGCTGACAGATTTCTTCGTGCTTTTCTTGAAAAGTCGTTGAACTGTATTTTCAGTAGTATTCGCGAACTCTCTTACGTCTCGGTGAACTTGTTCTAGCTGGCGTGCAATCTGTACTGTTCTCGCCAAAGTAAGCGACGGTCCTTCCAGAAGTAGACGATCACGTAAGTGCGGAATGTTTGTAGACTCAACGATTTGGTCACGAATCATAAGATCCGAAGTCGATCCGAAATCGCAGGTATTTGCAAGTTTCCGAAGTGCAATGACAAAATCATCAAGAGATTCGCCGTATTGCTGGCCACGCTGGCGGAAACGATGACGTTCGGCGATAGGGTTAGCTGCAACTGCGTAGTGCAAATCCAACTTCTGCAGAGCACTATTGTACGCATCAGTTTGTGAAGAACCAGGAGCTTCTGAATCTGCTGAAGGCGAAGGTAGTAGGTCGAAAAGTCGTTGACCTTCAGTGCCTAGGCAATGATACAGGATTGCCGCCTTGCGGGCTACTGCTGTGGACTCAAAACCAGCGGCGAGCACGTAGTTTTCGAACGTCTTCCGCCATGACTGCCATGGCATTGCTGGCCTCCCAGGCATGGACAGAAAGAAAGGCGGTGGAGGTAAACCAGACATGGTACGATCGAGGTCAAGGGAAATAGTATTAGGTTCTCACCATCCTCGTCGCCAAAAATTAATGTGGTGTCTCCACCTGTATCTCAGAGCGGAAGAAACTATGTCCGATCTCCTGTAAGCCTGTTCCCAAAAGAAGACTTCCTCGTCTTCCACTTTATTCACGTGCCCCCATGATGTGGCTACATCATCTTCCTCTCACTACACCACAAGTGGCTGCCCGAGGAACTTTGCATGTTTATGCTTTCGTCATATGGCATTATTTTCAAATTATAGGTCATTCTCTTTATTTTGTGTGTGCAACTAAACACGCGTGTATCAGGTATTTCGCGAAACAGTGGCTGCCTGAGGAACTTTGCATGTTTATGCTTTCGACATATGGCATTATTTTCAAATTATAGGTGATTCTTTTTATTTTATACGTGTGGACTAAACACGCGTGTATGCGGTATTTCGTGCAACAGTGGCTGCCTGCGGTACTCTGCATGTTTATGCGTTCGACATATGGGATTATTTTCAAATTATAGGTTATTCTTTTTATTTTGTACGTGCGGACTAAACACGCGTGTATGCGGTATTTCGCGCCACAGTGGCTGCCTGAGGTACTGTGCATGGTTATGCTTTGGGCAAATGGCATTATTTTCAAATTATAGGTGATTCTTTTTATTTTGTACGTGTTGACTAAACACGCGTGTATGCGGTATTTCGCGCAACTGTGGCTGCCTGAGGTACTCTGCATGTTTATGCTTTCGACATATGGCATTATTTTCAAATTATCGGTCATTCTTTTTATTTTGTGCGTGCAACTAAACACGCGTGTATAAGGTATTTCGCGAAAGAGTGGCTGCCTGAGGAACTTTGCATGTTTATGCTTTCGACATATGGGATTATTTTCAAATTAAAGGTGATTCTTTTTATTTTGTACGTGTGGACTAAACACGCGTGTATGCAGTATTTCGCGCAACAGTGGCTGCCTGAGGAACTTTGCATGTTTATGCTTTCGTCATTTGGCATTATTTTCAAATTATAGGTCATTCTCTTTATTTTGTGTGTGCAACTAAACACGCGTGTATAAGGTATTTCGCGAAACAGTGGCTGCCTGAGGAACTTTGCATGTTTATGCTTTCGACATATGGCGTTATTTTCAAATTATAGGTGATTCTTTTTATTTTGTACGTGCGGACTAAACACGCGTGTGTGCGGTATTTCTCACAACAGTGGCTCCCTGAGGAGCTGTGCATGTTTATGCTTTGACATATGGCATTATTTTCCAATTATAGGTGATTCTTTTTATTTTGTGCGTGCAACTAAACACGCGTGTATACGGTGTTTCTGGCAACAGTGGCTCCCTGAGGAAATGTGCATGTTTATGCTTTGACATATGGCATTATTTTCAAATTATAGGTGATTCTTTTTATTTTGTACGTGCTGACTAAACACGCGTGTATGCGGTATTTTGCGCAACAGTGGCTGCCTGAGGTACTCTGCATGTTTATGCGTTCGACATATGGCATTTTCAAATTATAGGTCATTCTCTTTATTTTGTGTGTGCAACTAAACACGCGTGTATACGGTATTTCGCGAAACAGTGGCTGCCTGAGGAACTTTGCATGTTTATGCTTTCGATATATGGCATTATTTTCAAATTATAGGTGATTCTTTTTATTTTGTACGTGTGGACTAAACACGCGTGTATGCGGTATTTCGCGCAACAGTGGCTGCCTGAGGAACTTTGCATGTTTATGCTTTCGACATAAGACATTATTTTCAAATTATAGGTTATTCTTTTTATTTTGTGCGTGCAACTAAACACGCGTGTATACGGTGTTTCTCGCAACAGTGGCTCCCTGAGGAACTGTGCATGTTTACGCTTTGACATATGGCATTATTTTCAAATTATAGGTCATTCTCTTTATTTTGTGTGTGCAACTAAACACGCGTGTATAAGGTATTTCGCGAAACAGTGGCTGCCTGAGGAACTTTGCATGTTTATGCTTTCGACATATGGTATTATTTTCAAATTATAGGTTATTCTTTTTATTTTGTACGTGCGGACTAAACACGCGTGTATGCGGTATTTCGCGCCACAGTGGCTGCCTGAGGTACTGTGCATGGTTATGCTTTGGGCAAATGGCATTATTTTCAAATTATAGGTGATTTTTTTTATTTTGTACGTGTTGACTAAACACGCGTGTATGCGGTATTTCGCGCAACAGTGGCTGCCTGAGGTACTCTGCATGTTTATGCTTTGGGCAAATGGCATTATTTTCAAATTATAGGTGATTCTTTTTATTTTGTACGCGTTGACTAAACACGCGTGTATGCGGTATTTCGCGCAACAGTGGCTGCCTGAGGTACTCTGCATGTTTATTCTTTCGACATATGGCATTATTTTCAAATTATCGGTCATTCTTTTTATTTTGTGCGTGCAACTAAACACGCGTGTATAAGGTATTTCGCGAAAGAGTGGCTGCCTGAGGAACTTTGCATGTTTATGCTTTCGACATATGGGATTATTTTCAAATTAAAGGTGATTCTTTTTATTTTGTACGTGTGGACTAAACACGCGTGTATGCGGTATTTCGCGCAACAGTGGCTGCCTGAGGAACTTTGCATGTTTATGCTTTCGTCATTTGGCATTATTTTCAAATTATAGGTCATTCTCTTTATTTTGTGTGTGCAACTAAACACGCGTGTATAAGGTATTTCGCGAAACAGTGGCTGCCTGAGGAACTTTGCATGTTTATGCTTTCGACATATGGCGTTATTTTCAAATTATAGGTGATTCTTTTTATTTTGTACGTGCGGACTAAACACGCGTGTGTGCGGTATTTCTCACAACAGTGGCTCCCTGAGGAGCTGTGCATGTTTATGCTTTGACATATGGCATTATTTTCCAATTATAGGTGATTCTTTTTATTTTGTGCGTGCAACTAAACACGCGTGTATACGGTGTTTCTGGCAACAGTGGCTCCCTGAGGAAATGTGCATGTTTATGCTTTGACATATGGCATTATTTTCAAATTATAGGTGATTCTTTTTATTTTGTACGTGCTGACTAAACACGCGTGTATAAGGTATTTCGCGAAAGAGTGGCTGCCTGAGGAACTTTGCATGTTTATGCGTTCGACATATGGCATTATTCTCAAATTATAGGTGATTCTTTTTATTTTGTACGTGTGGACTAAACACGCGTGTATGCGGTATTTCGCGCAACAGTGGCTGCCCGAGGAACTTTGCATGTTTATGCTTTCGTCATATGGCATTATTTTCAAATTATAGGTCATTCTCTTTATTTTGTGTGTGCAACTAAACACGCGTGTATCAGGTATTTCGCGAAACAGTGGCTGCCTGAGGAACTTTGCATGTTTATGCTTTCGACATATGGCATTATTTTCAAATTATAGGTCATTCTTTTTATTTTATACGTGTGGACTAAACACGCGTGTATGCGGTATTTCGTGCAACAGTGGCTGCCTGCGGTACTCTGCATGTTTATGCGTTCGACATATGGGATTATTTTCAAATTATAGGTTATTCTTTTTATTTTGTACGTGCGGACTAAACACGCGTGTATGCGGTATTTCGCGCCACAGTGGCTGCCTGAGGTACTGTGCATGGTTATGCTTTGGGCAAATGGCATTATTTTCAAATTATAGGTGATTCTTTTTATTTTGTACGTGTTGACTAAACACGCGTGTATGCGGTATTTCGCGCAACTGTGGCTGCCTGAGGTACTCTGCATGTTTATGCTTTCGACATATGGCATTATTTTCAAATTATCGGTCATTCTTTTTATTTTGTGCGTGCAACTAAACACGCGTGTATAAGGTATTTCGCGAAAGAGTGGCTGCCTGAGGAACTTTGCATGTTTATGCTTTCGACATATGGGATTATTTTCAAATTAAAGGTGATTCTTTTTATTTTGTACGTGTGGACTAAACACGCGTGTATGCAGTATTTCGCGCAACAGTGGCTGCCTGAGGAACTTTGCATGTTTATGCTTTCGTCATTTGGCATTATTTTCAAATTATAGGTCATTCTCTTTATTTTGTGTGTGCAACTAAACACGCGTGTATAAGGTATTTCGCGAAACAGTGGCTGCCTGAGGAACTTTGCATGTTTATGCTTTCGACATATGGCGTTATTTTCAAATTATAGGTGATTCTTTTTATTTTGTACGTGCGGACTAAACACGCGTGTGTGCGGTATTTCTCACAACAGTGGCTCCCTGAGGAGCTGTGCATGTTTATGCTTTGACATATGGCATTATTTTCCAATTATAGGTGATTCTTTTTATTTTGTGCGTGCAACTAAACACGCGTGTATACGGTGTTTCTGGCAACAGTGGCTCCCTGAGGAAATGTGCATGTTTATGCTTTGACATATGGCATTATTTTCAAATTATAGGTGATTCTTTTTATTTTGTACGTGCTGACTAAACACGCGTGTATGCGGTATTTTGCGCAACAGTGGCTGCCTGAGGTACTCTGCATGTTTATGCGTTCGACATATGGCATTTTCAAATTATAGGTCATTCTCTTTATTTTGTGTGTGCAACTAAACACGCGTGTATACGGTATTTCGCGAAACAGTGGCTGCCTGAGGAACTTTGCATGTTTATGCTTTCGACATATGGCATTATTTTCAAATTATAGGTGATTCTTTTTATTTTGTACGTGTGGACTAAACACGCGTGTATGCGGTATTTCGCGCAACAGTGGCTGCCTGAGGAACTTTGCATGTTTATGCTTTCGACATAAGACATTATTTTCAAATTATAGGTTATTCTTTTTATTTTGTGCGTGCAACTAAACACGCGTGTATACGGTGTTTCTCGCAACAGTGGCTCCCTGAGGAACTGTGCATGTTTACGCTTTGACATATGGCATTATTTTCAAATTATAGGTCATTCTCTTTATTTTGTGTGTGCAACTAAACACGCGTGTATAAGGTATTTCGCGAAACAGTGGCTGCCTGAGGAACTTTGCATGTTTATGCTTTCGACATATGGTATTATTTTCAAATTATAGGTTATTCTTTTTATTTTGTACGTGCGGACTAAACACGCGTGTATGCGGTATTTCGCGCCACAGTGGCTGCCTGAGGTACTGTGCATGGTTATGCTTTGGGCAAATGGCATTATTTTCAAATTATAGGTGATTTTTTTTATTTTGTACGTGTTGACTAAACACGCGTGTATGCGGTATTTCGCGCAACAGTGGCTGCCTGAGGTACTCTGCATGTTTATGCTTTCGACATATGGCATTATTTTCAAATTATCGGTCATTCTTTTTATTTTGTGCGTGCAACTAAACACGCGTGTATAAGGTATTTCGCGAAAGAGTGGCTGCCTGAGGAACTTTGCATGTTTATGCTTTCGACATATGGGATTATTTTCAAATTATAGGTTATTCTTTTTATTTTGTACGTGCGGACTAAACACGCGTGTATGCGGTATTTCGCGCCACAGTGGCTGCCTGAGGTACTGTGCATGGTTATGCTTTGGGCAAATGGCATTATTTTCAAATTATAGGTGATTCTTTTTATTTTGTACGTGTTGACTAAACACGCGTGTATGCGGTATTTCGCGCAACAGTGGCTGCCTGAGGTACTCTGCATGTTTATGCTTTCGACATATGGCATTATTTTCAAATTATCGGTCATTCTTTATATTTTGTGCGTGCAACTAAACACGCGTGTATAAGGTATTTCGCGAAAGAGTGGCTGCCTGAGGAACTTTGCATGTTTATGCTTTCGACATATGGGATTATTTTCAAATTAAAGGTGATTCTTTTTATTTTGTACGTGTGGACTAACACGCGTGTATGCGGTATTTCGCGCAACAGTGGCTGCCTGAGGAACTTTGCATGTTTATGCTTTCGTCATTTGGCATTATTTTCAAATTATAGGTCATTCTCTTTATTTTGTGTGTGCAACTAAACACGCGTGTATAAGGTATTTCGCGAAACAGTGGCTGCCTGAGGAACTTTGCATGTTTATGCTTTCGACATATGGCGTTATTTTCAAATTATAGGTGATTCTTTTTATTTTGTACGTGCGGACTAAACACGCGTGTGTGCGGTATTTCTCACAACAGTGGCTCCCTGAGGAGCTGTGCATGTTTATGCTTTGACATATGGCATTATTTTCCAATTATAGGTGATTCTTTTTATTTTGTGCGTGCAACTAAACACGCGTGTATACGGTGTTTCTGGCAACAGTGGCTCCCTGAGGAAATGTGCATGTTTATGCTTTGACATATGGCATTATTTTCAAATTATAGGTGATTCTTTTTATTTTGTACGTGCTGACTAAACACGCGTGTATGCGGTATTTTGCGCAACAGTGGCTGCCTGAGGTACTCTGCATGTTTATGCGTTCGACATATGGCATTTTCAAATTATAGGTCATTCTCTTTATTTTGTGTGTGCAACTAAACACGCGTGTATACGGTATTTCGCGAAACAGTGGCTGCCTGAGGAACTTTGCATGTTTATGCTTTCGACATATGGCATTATTTTCAAATTATAGGTGATTCTTTTTATTTTGTACGTGTGGACTAAACACGCGTGTATGCGGTATTTCGCGCAACAGTGGCTGCCTGAGGAACTTTGCATGTTTATGCTTTCGACATAAGACATTATTTTCAAATTATAGGTTATTCTTTTTATTTTGTGCGTGCAACTAAACACGCGTGTATACGGTGTTTCTCGCAACAGTGGCTCCCTGAGGAACTGTGCATGTTTACGCTTTGACATATGGCATTATTTTCAAATTATAGGTCATTCTCTTTATTTTGTGTGTGCAACTAAACACGCGTGTATAAGGTATTTCGCGAAACAGTGGCTGCCTGAGGAACTTTGCATGTTTATGCTTTCGACATATGGTATTATTTTCAAATTATAGGTTATTCTTTTTATTTTGTACGTGCGGACTAAACACGCGTGTATGCGGTATTTCGCGCCACAGTGGCTGCCTGAGGTACTGTGCATGGTTATGCTTTGGGCAAATGGCATTATTTTCAAATTATAGGTGATTTTTTTTATTTTGTACGTGTTGACTAAACACGCGTGTATGCGGTATTTCGCGCAACAGTGGCTGCCTGAGGTACTCTGCATGTTTATGCTTTCGACATATGGCATTATTTTCAAATTATCGGTCATTCTTTTTATTTTGTGCGTGCAACTAAACACGCGTGTATACGGTGTTTCTCGCAACAGTGGCTCCCTGAGGAACTGTGCATGTTTACGCTTTGACATATGGCATTATTTTCAAATTATAGGTCATTCTCTTTATTTTGTGTGTGCAACTAAACACGCGTGTATAAGGTATTTCGCGAAACAGTGGCTGCCTGAGGAACTTTGCATGTTTATGCTTTCGACATATGGTATTATTTTCAAATTATAGGTTATTCTTTTTATTTTGTACGTGCGGACTAAACACGCGTGTATGCGGTATTTCGCGCCACAGTGGCTGCCTGAGGTACTGTGCATGGTTATGCTTTGGGCAAATGGCATTATTTTCAAATTATAGGTGATTTTTTTTATTTTGTACGTGTTGACTAAACACGCGTGTATGCGGTATTTCGCGCAACAGTGGCTGCCTGAGGTACTCTGCATGTTTATGCTTTCGACATATGGCATTATTTTCAAATTATCGGTCATTCTTTTTATTTTGTGCGTGCAACTAAACACGCGTGTATAAGGTATTTCGCGAAAGAGTGGCTGCCTGAGGAACTTTGCATGTTTATGCTTTCGACATATGGGATTATTTTCAAATTATAGGTTATTCTTTTTATTTTGTACGTGCGGACTAAACACGCGTGTATGCGGTATTTCGCGCCACAGTGGCTGCCTGAGGTACTGTGCATGGTTATGCTTTGGGCAAATGGCATTATTTTCAATTATAGGTGATTCTTTTTATTTTGTACGTGTTGACTAAACACGCGTGTATGCGGTATTTCGCGCAACAGTGGCTGCCTGAGGTACTCTGCATGTTTATGCTTTCGACATATGGCATTATTTTCAAATTATCGGTCATTCTTTATATTTTGTGCGTGCAACTAAACACGCGTGTATAAGGTATTTCGCGAAAGAGTGGCTGCCTGAGGAACTTTGCATGTTTATGCTTTCGACATATGGGATTATTTTCAAATTAAAGGTGATTCTTTTTATTTTGTACGTGTGGACTAAACACGCGTGTATGCGGTATTTCGCGCAACAGTGGCTGCCTGAGGAACTTTGCATGTTTATGCTTTCGTCATTTGGGCATTATTTTCAAATTATAGGTCATTCTCTTTATTTTGTGTGTGCAACTAAACACGCGTGTATAAGGTATTTCGCGAAACAGTGGCTGCCTGAGGAACTTTGCATGTTTATGCTTTCGACATATGGCGTTATTTTCAAATTATAGGTGATTCTTTTTATTTTGTACGTGCGGACTAAACACGCGTGTGTGCGGTATTTCTCACAACAGTGGCTCCCTGAGGAGCTGTGCATGTTTATGCTTTGACATATGGCATTATTTTCCAATTATAGGTGATTCTTTTTATTTTGTGCGTGCAACTAAACACGCGTGTATACGGTGTTTCTGGCAACAGTGGCTCCCTGAGGAAATGTGCATGTTTATGCTTTGACATATGGCATTATTTTCAAATTATAGGTGATTCTTTTTATTTTGTACGTGCTGACTAAACACGCGTGTATGCGGTATTTTGCGCAACAGTGGCTGCCTGAGGTACTCTGCATGTTTATGCGTTCGACATATGGCATTTTCAAATATAGGTCATTCTCTTTATTTTGTGTGTGCAACTAAACACGCGTGTATACGGTATTTCGCGAAACAGTGGCTGCCTGAGGAACTTTGCATGTTTATGCTTTCGACATATGGCATTATTTTCAAATTATAGGTGATTCTTTTTATTTTGTACGTGTGGACTAAACACGCGTGTATGCGGTATTTCGCGCAACAGTGGCTGCCTGAGGAACTTTGCATGTTTATGCTTTCGACATAAGACATTATTTTCAAAATTATAGGTTATTCTTTTTATTTTGTGGCGTGCAACTAAACACGCGTGTATACGGTGTTTCTCGCAACAGTGGCTCCCTGAGGAACTGTGCATGTTTACGCTTTGACATATGGCATTATTTTCAAATTATAGGTCATTCTCTTTATTTTGTGTGTGCAACTAAACACGCGTGTATAAGGTATTTCGCGAAACAGTGGCTGCCTGAGGAACTTTGCATGTTTATGCTTTCGACATATGGTATTATTTTCAAATTATAGGTTATTCTTTTTATTTTTGTACGTGCGGACTAAACACGCGTGTATGCGGTATTTCGCGCCACAGTGGCTGCCTGAGGTACTGTGCATGGTTATGCTTTGGGCAAATGGCATTATTTTCAAATTATAGGTGATTTTTTTTATTTTGTACGTGTTGACTAAACACGCGTGTATGCGGTATTTCGCGCAACAGTGGCTGCCTGAGGTACTCTGCATGTTTATGCTTTCGACATATGGCATTATTTTTCAAATTATCGGTCATTCTTTTTATTTTGTGCGTGCAACTAAACACGCGTGTATAAGGTATTTCGCGAAAGAGTGGCTGCCTGAGGAACTTTGCATGTTTATGCTTTCGACATATGGGATTATTTTCAAATTATAGGTTATTCTTTTTATTTTGTACGTGCGGACTAAACACGCGTGTATGCGGTATTTCGCGCCACAGTGGCTGCCTGAGGTACTGTGCATGGTTATGCTTTGGGCAAATGGCATTATTTTCAAATTATAGGTGATTCTTTTTATTTTGTACGTGTTGACTAAACACGCGTGTATGCGGTATTTCGCGCAACAGTGGCTGCCTGAGGTACTCTGCATGTTTATGCTTTCGACATATGGCATTATTTTCAATTTATCGGTCATTCTTTATATTTGTGCGTGCAACTAAACACGCGTGTATAAGGTATTTCGCGAAAGAGTGGCTGCCTGAGGAACTTTGCATGTTTATGCTTTCGACATATGGGATTATTTTCAAATTAAAGGTGATTCTTTTTATTTTGTACGTGTGGACTAAACACGCGTGTATGCGGTATTTCGCGCAACAGTGGCTGCCTGAGGAACTTTGCATGTTTATGCTTTCGTCATTTGGCAT
>NW_026999369.1:653291-723998 GCF_037126465.1 Ornithodoros turicata
ATTTGAGCTATTTTTCCAGAGAAAGAGAGTCATAGTTACTCCCGCCGTTTACCGGTTTGAAAACAGATTATTCTTATTGGCGCCCATGACACGTTTTTGAATGGATTGTATACCGCAATAATGGTGGGAATCATACTTGGACCCCTTCGTGTCATTGAGGTATTTCTTAAAGAGAAAGAGAGTCATAGCTACTCCCGCCGCTTACCCGTCAGAACACAGATTATTCTTACTGGCGCGCATGACACGTTTTTGTATGGATTGTATAGTGCAATCATGGTGGGAATGATACTTGGCCGCCTTCGTGTATTTGAGCTATTTTTCCAGAGAAAGAGAGTCATAGTTACTCCCGCCGTTTACCGGTTTGAAAACAGATTATTCTTATTGGCGGCCCATGGACACGTTTTTGAATGGATTGTATACCGCAATAATGGTGGGAATCATACTTGGACCCCTTCGTGTCATTGAGGTATTTCTTAAAGAGAAAGAGAGTCATTGCTACTCCCGCCGCTTACCCGTCAGAAATCAGATTATTCTTACTGGCGCGCATGACACGTTTTTGAATGGATTGTATAGTGCAATCATGGTGGGAATGATACTTGCCGCCTTCGTGTATTTGAGCTATTTTTCCAGAGAAAGAGAGTCATAGTTACTCCCGCCGTTTACCGGTTTGAAAACAGATTATTCTTATTGGCGCCCATGACACGTTTTTGAATGGATTGTATACCGCAATAATGGTGGGAATCATACTTGGACCCCTTCGTGTCATTGAGGTATTTCTTAAAGAGAAAGAGAGTCATTGCTACTCCCGCCGCTTACCCGTCAGAAAACAGATTATTCTTACTGGCGCGCATGACACGTTTTTGAATGGATTGTATAGTGCAATCATGGTGGGAATGATACTTGGCCGCCTTAGTGTATTTGAGCTATTTTTCCAGAGAAAGAGAGTCATAGTTACTCCCGCCGTTTACCGGTTTCAAAACAGATTATTCTTATTGGCGCCCATGACACGTTTTTGAATGGATTGTATACCGCAATAATGGTGGGAATCATACTTGGCCCCTTCGTGTCATTGAGGTATTTCTTAAAGAGAAAGAGAGTCATTGCTACTCCCGCCGCTTACCCGTCAGAAAACAGATTATTCTTACTGGCGCGCATGACACGTTTTTGAATGGATTGTATAGTGCAATCATGGTGGGAATGATACCTGGCCGCCTTCGTGTATTTGAGCTATTTTTCCAGAGAAAGAGAGTCATAGTTACTCCCGCCGTTTACCGGTTTGAAAACAGATTATTCTTATTGGCGCCCATGACACGTTTTTGAATGGATTGTATACCGCAATAATGGTGGGAATCATACTTGGCCCCTTCGTGTCATTGAGGTATTTCTTAAAGAGAAAGAGAGTCATAGCTACTCCCGCCGCTTACCCGTCAGAAAACAGATTATTCTTACTGGCGCGCATGACCCGTTTTGAATGGATTGTATAGTGCAATCATGGTGGGAATGATACTTGGCCGCCTTCGTGTATTTGAGCTATTTTTCCAGAGAAAGAGAGTCATAGTTACTCCCGCCGTTTACCGGTTTGAAAATAGATTTATTCTTATTGGCGCCCATGACACGTTTTTGAATGGATTGTATACCGCAATAATGGTGGGAATCATACTTGGCCCCTTCGTGTCATTGAGGTATTTCTTAAAGAGAAAGAGAGTCATAGCTACTCCCGCCGCTTACCCGTCAGAAAACAGATTATTCTTACTGGCGCGCATGACACGTTTTTGAATGGATTGTATAGTGCAATCACGGTGGGAATGATACTTGGCCGCCTTCGTGTATTTGAGCTATTTTTCCAGAGAAAGAGAGTCATAGTTACTCCCGCCGTTTACCGGTTTGAAAACAGATTATTCTTATTGGCGCCCGTGACACGTTTTTGAATGGATTGTATACCGCAATAATGGTGGGAATCATACTTGGCCCCTTCGTGTCATTGAGGTATTTCTTAAAGAGAAAGAGAGTCACAGCTACTCCCGCCGCTTACCCGTCAGTAAACAGATTATTCTTACTGGCGCGCATGACACATTTTTGAATGGATTGTATAGTGCAATCATGGTGGGAATGATACTTGGCCGCCTTCGTGTATTTGAGCTATTTTTCCAGAGAAAGAGAGTCATAGTTACTCCCGCCGTTTACCGGTTTGAAAACAGATTATTCTTATTGGCGCCCATGACACGTTTTTGAATGGATTGTATACCGCAATAATGGTGGGAATCATACTTGGCCCCTTCGTGTCATTGAGGTATTTCTTAAAGAGAAAGAGAGTCACAGCTACTCCCGCCGCTTACCCGTCAGTAAACAGATTATTCTTACTGGCGCGCATGACACATTTTTGAATGGATTGTATAGTGCAATCATGGTGGGAATGATACTTGGCCGCCTTCGTGTATTTGAGCTATTTTTCCAGAGAAAGAGAGTCATAGTTACTCCCGCCGTTTACCGGTTTGAAAACAGATTATTCTTATTGGCGCCCATGACACGTTTTTGAATGGATTGTATACCGCAATAATGGTGGGAATCATACTTGGACCCCTTCGTGTCATTGAGGTATTTCTTAAAGAGAAAGAGAGTCATAGCTACTCCCGCCGCTTACCCGTCAGAAAACAGATTATTCTTACTGGCGCGCATGACACGTTTTTGAATGGATTGTATAGTGCAATCATGGTGGGAATGATACTTGGCCGCCTTCGTGTATTTGAGCTATTTTTCCAGAGAAAGAGAGTCATAGTTACTCCCGCCGTTTACCGGTTTGAAAAACAGATTATTCTTATTGGCGCCCATGACACGTTTTTGAATGGATTGTATACCGCAATAATGGTGGGAATCATACTTGGCCCCTTCGTGTCATTGAGGTATTTCTTAAAGAGAAAGAGAGTCATAGCTACTCCCGCCGCTTACCCGTCAGTAAACAGATTATTCTTACTGGCGCGCATGACACATTTTTGAATGGATTGTATAGTGCAATCATGGTGGGAATGATACTTGGCCGCCTTCGTGTATTTGAGCTATTTTTCCAGAGAAAGAGAGTCATAGTTACTCCCGCCGTTTACTGGTTTGAAAACAGATTATTCTTATTGGCGCCCATGACACGTTTTTGAATGGATTGTATACCGCAATAATGGTGGGAATCATACTTGGACCCCTTCGTGTCATTGAGGTATTTCTTAAAGAGAAAGAGAGTCATAGCTACTCCCGCCGCTTACCCGTCAGAAAACAGATTATTCTTACTGGCGCGCATGACACGTTTTTGTATGGATTGTATAGTGCAATCATGGTGGGAATGATACTTGGCCGCCTTCGTGTATTTGAGCTATTTTTCCAGAGAAAGAGAGTCATAGTTACTCCCGCCGTTTACCGGTTTGAAAACAGATTATTCTTATTGGCGCCCATGACACGTTTTTGAATGGATTGTATACCGCAATAATGGTGGGAATCATACTTGGACCCCTTCGTGTCATTGAGGTATTTCTTAAAGAGAAAGAGAGTCATAGCTACTCCCGCCGCTTACCGTCAGAAAACAGATTATTCTTACTGGCGCGCATGACACGTTTTTGAATGGATTGTATAGTGCAATCATGGTGGGAATGATACTTGGCCGCCTTCGTGTATTTGAGCTATTTTTCCAGAGAAAGAGAGTCATAGTTACTCCCGCCGTTACCGGTTTGAAAACAGATTATTCTTATTGGCGCCCATGACACGTTTTTGAATGGATTGTATACCGCAATAATGGTGGGAATCATACTTGGACCCCTTCGTGTCATTGAGGTATTTCTTAAAGAGAAAGAGAGTCATAGCTACTCCCGCCGCTTACCCGTCAGAAAACAGATTATTCTTACTGGCGCGCATGACACGTTTTTGAATGGATTGTATAGTGCAATCATGGTGGGAATGATACTTGGCCGCCTTCGTGTATTTGAGCTATTTTTCCAGAGAAAGAGAGTCATAGTTACTCCCGCCGTTTACCGGTTTGAAAACAGATTATTCTTATTGGCGCCCATGACACGTTTTTGAATGGATTGTATACCGCAATAATGGTGGGAATCATACTTGGACCCCTTCGTGTCATTGAGGTATTTCTTAAAGAGAAAGAGAGTCATAGCTACTCCCGCCGCTTACCCGTCAGAAAACAGATTATTCTTACTGGCGCGCATGACACGTTTTTGAATGGATTGTATAGCGCAATCATGGTGGGAATGATACTTGGCCGCCTTCGTGTCATTGAGCTATTTTTCCAGAGAAAGAGAGTCATAGTTACTCCCGCCGTTTTCCCGTTTGAAAACAGATTATTCTTACTGGCGCGCATGACACGTTTTTGAATGGATTGTATACCGCAATCATGGTGGGAATGATACTTGGCCGCCTTTGTGTCATTGAGCTATTTTTCCAGAGAAAGAGAGTCATAGTTACTCCCGCCGTTTTCCCGTTTGAAAACAGATTATTCTTACTGGCGCCCATGACACGTTTTTGAATGGATTGTATAGCGCAATCATGGTGGGAATGATACTTGGCCGCCTTCGTGTCATTGAGCTATTTTTCCAGAGAAAGAGAGTCATAGTTACTCCCGCCGTTTTCCCGTTTGAAAACAGATTATTCTTACTGGCGCGCATGACACGTTTTTGAATGGATTGTATAGTGCAATCATGGTGGGAATGATACTTGGCCGCCTTCGTGTATTTGAGCTATTTTTCCAGAGAAAGAGAGTCATAGTTACTCCCGCCGTTTACCGGTTTGAAAACAGATTATTCTTATTGGCGCCCATGACACGTTTTTGAATGGATTGTATACCGCAATAATGGTGGGAATCATACTTGGACCCCTTCGTGTCATTGAGGTATTTCTTAAGAGAAAGAGAGTCATAGCTACTCCCGCCGCTTACCCGTCAGAAAACAGATTATTCTTACTGGCGCGCATGACACGTTTTTGAATGGATTGTATAGTGCAATCATGGTGGGAATGATACTTGGCCGCCTTCGTGTATTTGAGCTATTTTTCCAGAGAAAGAGAGTCATAGTTACTCCCGCCGTTTACCGGTTTGAAAACAGATTATTCTTATTGGCGCCCATGACACGTTTTTGAATGGATTGTATACCGCAATAATGGTGGGAATCATACTTGGACCCCTTCGTGTCATTGAGGTATTTCTTAAAGAGAAAGAGAGTCATAGCTACTCCCGCCGCTTACCCGTCAGAAAACAGATTATTCTTACTGGCGCGCATGACACGTTTTTGAATGGATTGTATAGTGCAATCATGGTGGGAATGATACTTGGCCGCCTTCGTGTATTTGAGCTATTTTTCCAGAGAAAGAGAGTCATAGTTACTCCCGCCGTTTACCGGTTTGAAAACAGATTATTCTTATTGGCGGCCATGACACGTTTTTGAATGGATTGTATACCGCAATCATGGTGGGAATGATACTTGGCCGCCTTCGTGTCATTGAGCTATTTTTCCAGAGAAAGAGAGTCATAGTTACTCCCGCCGTTTTCCCGTTTGAAAACAGATTATTCTTACTGGCGCCCATGACACATTTTTGAATGGATTGTATACCGCAATCATGGTGGGAATGATACTTGGCCGCCTTTGTGTCATTGAGCTATTTTTCCAGAGAAAGAGAGTCATAGTTACTCCCGCCGTTTTCCCGTTTGAAAACAGATTATTCTTACTGGCGCCCATGACACGTTTTTGAATGGATTGTATAGCGCAATCATGGTGGGAATGATACTTGGCCGCCTTCGTGTCATTGAGCTATTTTTCCAGAGAAAGAGAGTCATAGTTACTCCCGCCGTTTTCCCGTTTGAAAACAGATTATTCTTACTGGCGCGCATGACACGTTTTTGAATGGATTGTATAGTGCAATCATGGTGGGAATGATACTTGGCCGCCTTCGTGTATTTGAGCTATTTTTCCAGAGAAAGAGAGTCATAGTTACTCCCGCCGTTTACCGGTTTGAAAACAGATTATTCTTATTGGCGCCCATGACACGTTTTTGAATGGATTGTATACCGCAATAATGGTGGGAATCATACTTGGCCCCTTCGTGTCATTGAGGTATTTCTTAAAGATAAAGAGAGTCAATAGCTACTCCGCCGCTTACCCGTCAGAAAACAGATTATTCTTACTGGCGCGCATGACACGTTTTTGAATGGATTGTATACCGCAATCATGGTGGGAATGACACTTGGCCGCCTTCGTGTCATTGAGCTATTTTTTTAAAGAGAAAGAGAGTCATAGTTACTCCCGCCGCTTACCCGTCTGAAAACAGATTATTTTTACTGGCGCCCATGACACGTTTTTGAATGGATTGTATACCGCAATCATGGTGGGAATGGTACTTGGCCGCCTTCGTGTCATTGAGCTATTTTTCCAGAGAAAGAGAGTCATAGTTACTCCCGCCGTTTACCCGTTTGAAAACAGATTATTCTTATTGGCGCCCATGACACGTTTTTGAATGGATTGTATACCGCAATCATGGTGGGAATGATACTTGGCCGCCTTCGTGTCATTGAGCTATTTTTCCAGAGAAAGAGAGTCATAGTTACTCCCGCCGTTTACCCGTTTGAAAACAGATTATTCTTACTGGCGCCCATGACACGTTTTTGAATGGATTGTATACCGCAATCATGGTGCGAATCATACTTGGCCCCTTCGTGTCATTGAGCTATTTCTTAAAGAGAACGAGAGTCATAGTTACTCCCACCGCTTACCCGTCTGAAAACAGATAATTCTTACTGGCGCCCATGACACGTTTTTGAATAGATTGTATACCGCAATCACTGTGGGAATGATACTTGGCCGCCTTTGTGTCATTGAGCTATTTTTTACAGAGGAAGAGACTCATAGATACTCCCGCCGTTTACCCGTCTGAAAACAGATTATTCTTACCGTGCATTCACACGAGCGCCTTTTCTGACCGCGCAGCGACTGAAGGAGGAGAAGGAGGTACCAGAATAATCATGCAATCATCCAACCATTCGGTCGCGGGCAGGGCTTATCGTAGAGCAGAATCTATGAAGCGCACAGGTTTTTATCCTATTTTTGGCGAGATATGAAAGAGCCTTGTGCAACATCACTGCGCTCGGCAGCTCCGTCCGTCAGAAAGAACCACGCGGATAGTTTGTTCGCGGGACACAGAATCTGACGACTGACGCGCAGAACCTCCCGGGAGGACGAAACAAAAAAGAAAAAAAAAACACACCCTATGTTGCCAATTTGGCAAGTTCTTTTGTTTTTTATCTAATAGACCTGGCAGAGCAACACCCGATTTTGTGGGAACTTGTCGATGAGCAAGGGATCGGAACTGGTATTCTTTTCGGTCCGGTTGAGGTTAGGGTTCAGGCATATTGGTTCGGTTCGGGTTTAGCTCCGCTGAAGCGAGATTATCAGCTTGAACCGGTGCAGGTATATCGGTTCGGTTCGGATTCGGCTCAGGGAGAACACCTCCCGCACACGGACAGACAAAAAAAAATCGGTCAGCGGTCGGGACGTTTACAGGGATTGCAACCGTTACTTTTTTCGGTCCCGGTTTAACCGGTTCATGGGCAGTAATTTTGCTACATGAAAGCGAGCTTACGCTCCCCATACCGGGTTGAGAAAGGTGTGAGATAACCGTTTCAGGTGAGTCAAAAAAAGGTCGGTCAGTAGTGCAATTATTTCACCTTTGAACCGATTACCGAACCGGTAACCGTATGATTTTTTTTTGTTCAGTTCCGGTTCGGTTCAGGAGACGCAAAAATATTGCTCTGGTTCGGTTCGGGTTCGTCAGAAAATAACGTTTTGTTTTCCTGTTTTCGGTTTGGGTTCCGTTCCGGTTCGGATCTCTGTGAGCAATACCGAAGTGTACCAAGGAAACATGCCATGTGGGGAAAGATGGCTTTTGAAACGAAAAGAAACACCCGGATGTCGAAGCAACAGTAGGTATGTACATACACCAAAGCGCTTTTTGGGTTCCCATATTCAAGACGCAGTCGTTGTATCAGTTGGGAACGTGTTAATTATTAATAACGAGTTGGCTGCATGCTCGCGTTCCAAACGAAAAGCCTATCGGCGCAGGATATTGGCAGTTTCGTTGAAAAACGAGAAAATGTGTTAGTACTATATCGCACGTCAGGTAAGCCAAAGGGGCTCAAAATTTAATTCACGAGCCGGCCACGGCAGAGGTCGCGCATATTCATAGTCGTCTGGCATCATAAATTAACAATGTAATGCTATATAATTTTAGGCTGTCATTACACAAGCTTACAGGTGCTAAGCACCGCGGGATCACCATCACGTCATGGAGTGCTTTTGCGGGAGGCCACTGTGTGCATACATTGTTTTCTGAGAAGTATCAACGAGGACGAAGAGTTGTAATAAAGGGAGCAAGTTTTCCGCGGTCTCACTATTTTTCGTGTTTCCCATCTATCGCGGCCACACAGGTTGGAAACTGCCACAGTGCCTCAAGGTAACGTGTTTTATTCCTGGATAAAGCTAATGTTAAAAATGCGACATAGTGACGAACTTACGTTATATAGGGTCTCGCTTCGCCATGGCATTATTACGTAATTATTCACTGGGGGAGCGTCTTACACAACGCCATATGCAAAATGAAAAAATCGTTTTGTTCCATAATTTTATATGTACGGATGGGACGGTAACGTACCCTACCAAGAAAAAAAAAGATAAAAGATCATAAGGGTTGTTTGGGTGGGAAAGGATTATTTCCAAGAGAGGTTATTTTCCCGTCCTAATTGCACTACCGACTGTGCGGGTTCATGGTGGTGAACTCTACCTCGCTATGCCACTGGTATATGCGATGAACGTTTTACTGCAATGAGTAGTGTATGAAGGCAGTAGAGACCAAAAACATGGCCTGTCCAACGCCTAAAGCAATGGGGCCAATGAAACGCAGGAATTGGAAGCTACCAGAGGGGGGGATCGGACCTGAACCATCCGATTTCTGCACTATAAAAACTGAACTTCACGGCACAGCACGCTATGCGCCAACCATGGCCATGAACGATAGCGTCAGCGCTTCTGATTCGAAGAGAGAGGAGGGAGAACGGTTTTTGTGTCATTTATCATATATCCGAATTGCCACAAAGGGGGAAAGGGGGTAATGGCAGGATCGGCTCGCCGTTGTTTTCCACACAGAAGTCGCGCGTCGTCACAACTATAGCAAAAAAAAAAAACGAGTAAGACGGATGGAGGATGAAGGGTGGAGATGCGTAGAGGGTGCATGAGTTCCTCGGGGGGAGCAAACTGTTAGATGAGTCGCTGAGCAATACCTGCCTTCTGAAGAAAGAGGACAAGTTTTCTTGCTTTGGCAGAACGTGCAGCAGAAGAACAACCACACACACACACACACCACTGACACAAAAAGGTGTATGCTCCACTCCGTCCTCCAATCAGAAGTGAGCCCTATCATTCGTGGCAATGGTTGGCGAAGAGCGTGCTATGCGGTGAAGCTGTTTTTACTGTGTTCGAAAGGTGCGAACTTTACGCCACAGCCGTGTCTGCTTTACATGACACTCAACACCGTCGGACTGCTGCGGAGTCACGGTTGAAAATGGAGGCACACAGCTATCATAGCACTCTCTCCTACGCGCTTTCCCGCTCAGTCTTATTCACGAACGCTTTATGCTTTTTAGAGGCACGTTTAAGCGCACATAATTCGAACGAACCTGTTGCAGATGGGTTCCGGAAAGACGATCACTCGCTAGTATACTGTCCCGCATATCCGTCTCTATACCCTCGTTATGCGCTTTGCTATGCGGAGCAGAGTCTATTCAAAATTAGCCGCATCCATTCTCAAAACCTTGCGGTACACACATGGGTGCTCCTGTCGTTGCTCCCGTTACAGGCTATTTAGCAGACCGTGCTCTTTCCTCAACACTCATTCTGTCGTCCATATCTTCCTGAACCGATTTTTTCATGGTAGCATTCGCTATCATCAATGAGAGCAGCAAGAGCCACCAGTTTTCGCCTTCCTTCGTCCATTTCGTACCAAGCGCCGTGCACATAAAATTAATGCCGCAACCTTCAACCGCAGCGCGAACGTTACCCCGGCAACTGGGCTGACAGCACATTCGAACGCTCTCTGTGCAGGCATTCCAGAAGGGCGGAGCGTCAGCGGCTTATAATTTACCCTCTCGCTCCTTCAGTCGCTGCGCCGTCAGAAAGCACGCTCGTGTGAATACACGGTTATAACACCCAAATGCATGAACAGCAGCTGATGTCATCCTGATTTACAGATGAGAAACTGAAAGATTGTACCTCCACAATTTTCTTCCCTTTTCTAGGGAGCATACTTAAAAAGACAGATGCAAGTATAGTTTACTCAGACGTAGCGCTGTAGGACAGCATCCCATCCACAACTTCGTTTCGACATGCTCCTTGGCAGCAGCAGCTACATGTCTGTCGAACAACAACTTTATTTTGAGATGTAGAGTGGGGAGGTTCATCGCCAGAGGCGATACTCTACCCCATTGCTGGTGGAGATGTGGGGAATAAAATAAGGAGCCCCTTCACAATAACGATCGAAGTACGATGTGTGCAGAAATGGCAAAAGAGCTTTGAGCGCAGACCGTTGCTGGGCTGGACTGGGCCACGGACCAAGCAATTTCGATAGGAAGAAGGGGCGAGAGTCCAGCTGACTAAGGGACTCGGAGAGTGCGGTTCGACTACCCCGTGACCGTGGTCTGTCGACTACCCCGTGAAACAGCTTAATTTTACTGTACTGTGCTCTAATGATATTCTGACTCGCATTAAGGTGGAATCACTCGCTCCGATTATGCGAAGGGTGCTCAATAGATGGCGCCGCAAGCGACCGGGTAATGTGATCTTTCTTCGACGAGAAATCGGAAGTGACCTGTGCGCTACGTCATTAGAACACGTCAAAGTTGTAAACAGAGATGGGAGCTCTTGTCCTGAGGTGTTGCTCTCTGATCGAGTTTCGACTTCCGTGATTGAATATCGGCCTACAATCATCTGTCTATTCTCCAACGATTCCATGTGTGGGATACCCCAGCCTAGGAGGGTCGCTCCGGAAAGCCACTCATTATTTGAATGTTTCCGTGAATGGCGTAGTGCTATGCTTCTTTAAACAACTTTCGAAAAGCAACATACGGAAAACATTATATATTAAGCGGGGAGAAAATTAACTATGTGATGTATCATGAGAATGTCGTCGAATAGTTGTTCAGCAAACACGAAGTGTGGAGTCAAGAGCATGACACAAAACGGAGCGAGAAAAGGAAATCATGTGTATGACAGTTATTTGCAGTTGAAATTTAGGTTTACACACTGCCGTGCATGCCACATATTGCCGAACACGTCATCTTTACTTCAGTCAGAGGGGGATCCAGGATTTTTCTGAGACGGGCTCGACGCTTGAATAGCATGGTGGACACGAGATCTAGGTCAATTAAACACTATGTGAAGACAGAAGTTGAGGAGGGGTTCGGGACATCCTGACCCCCCTATTCGCTCCGAGATCGAACGGTGTCGGCGCGCTGCGGAGAACAGGGAACTATCGCAGTGTGGACGCGTCGTCTGCTTTTACACGTTTATTCCGCGTTCAGTGCAGTAGGGGGAACCGAATAGTATCGTACCATCGCGGCACAAGTGATCTTCCGCTGAATATACACAATAATTACGAAAAAGAACCATCAAATCCGAACATCGGCCCACGTGTTATCCACACTAGAATGGTGACAGTGTCGCCCCCTATAGGTCGATCTCGCAGCGAATAGATCCGACCCTGACTTCACTTCATTACTTCAGTATTCGGAAATGGCTGTGCTTTCTCCCATGGGTTGTACGGACAAAACAAAATAGTATTCGATATTCCTTTCAATCCAATGCAAGGGTGAACAATTCAAAGCTTTATACATCAGGACACCGACAAGGACCGTATAGCTCTCCCCAAACATTAGATAAGATAAGGAAACCAAAATATCAAAAATATGAAGACGTTAGTTCTGGCTAGAGTTGGAGCTGCAGTTTCATTATACGAGTACTGAAGCTACAGGTGCCGCTTGCATTACGTTTCATTCACTGTTATTATTCTTTATCAGGTTACGATCGTAACCTTCATAAAAAGAATAGGGAGTGTTAGGAAGACGTACAAGTTTCACGATAACGTGTCCGAAAACATGATAAGCCAATCGCCTGATTCTTTTGGGGTGGCTGACATCACGTTGCTGATATCTGATTGACTGACAGCGATACGGAGTCGGAATTGCAGGGCGCTTAAGATTTTGTATCGTAAGCTATTACCATAAAGCACCTGCAGACGATATCCCTCTCCCAGGGATGGGCAGTATTTAAATACATTGTAATTAAAATACTATGTAAAATATAAATACATATATTGATATTTTACATTTAAATATAGACTCGAAAAATGTATTTATAGTTATATTTGAATACGAACTTTCGAGTGTTTATTCTTGTAAATACTCTATAAGTACTCATAAATACAGAATATACTGACTGGTGTTTTAAAGTTGCCTGCATTTCACTTCTCGGGAAGAAGGGCGAGTATGGGGAGCAGTTATGCCGTGTTTGCGCTAGAATGCGCATGCGACAATCCATTTTAGATGACGAGTTTTTCACTGTTGTCGCAGACAACGGTCGCGACTACCCGATTACCTTCTTGCACGAAGCATCTTCGTCAAATTTAATGCAAACCTTTGCTCATCGGCACCTGTGTCGATGCTGTTTCTGATTGGCCAAACAGAAGACGCCTAAAAGATGCAGCCTTCGAGAAACTTAATAATAAAATATTATTATCGCTTATTATTATTATATCTTAATATCGCCATGATAATCTAACAAATAAATGCTATTGTTCCTTGCTGATTTGTTATGAACGTCGTAATTTGTGTAATTCCAGATGACATCTTCCTCACAGTATTTATGGTAGTAGTTACGGTATTTAAATATTGTATTTATATTTTGTATTTAAATACATATATTGAAGAGTATTTATGAAGATTATTTAAATACCCTTTTCAACAAAGTGTTTTGTATTGATATCTAAATACAAAAAAAATGTATTTATGCCCCCTCCCCCGTCCACAACTGTTATCAACCATGCTAAAAGTCAATACTACTACTGCGTGATTGCGCGTTGGTCTAACGCCAGTGATAAGTAGAAAATTATAAATAGGTTTCTAAACAGATCCAATCATCAGGCAGTTTGTGATAAGATCATATACAATGGTATAACATACCGCAGTCCGAAGAGCATTGCCACTGTCTTTAATAATTATTTCTCGTAAGTTGCTAATAGTGATGAAGATGTAACGTATACTTCCACCTTGCCACGGTCATCTCGATTCTTTTATTTACGTCCTACTTGCTCTTCCGAAGTTTCGCGTATCATCTCATCGCTGCGAAACACGTCCACGGGATGACAACATAACTGTGTCACCATCTTAAACTTCTCAGTACATTTATCTCCCATGTCTTGGCACACATTGCTAATATTGCTTTTCAACAAGGTATATTTTCCTCAGCGCTGAAAAAGGCTGTGGTGGTGCCTATTCACAAAAAAGGGAACGCCTCCTCTATAAATACCTATAGGCCAGTTTCAATTTTACCTGCGGCTAGTAAAGTTTTCGAAAGATTAATTCATGGTCGCTTAATGAATTATCTACAATTATTCAACATATTATGCCCTCAGCAATATGGACTTCGTAGCGGTTGATCGACTGTGACTGCACTTATAAATTTCGTAGAATGTATTAAGGAATCCATTGACTCCGGCGGTGTGGCCTTATCTGTTTTTGTCGACCTATCTAAAGTTTTCGATTCTGTAAACCATAAAATTCTCTTGTCTAAATTAGCTAGTTATGGAATATGTGGACCTGCTTGCGATCTCCTATGTAGTTATTCGAATGACCGTATATAGATGGTTAAATTTAATGGTGTGTTTTCATCTTATTCTGCCGAGACGAAGATCCCGAGCCGCCTCTCCATCACCGTAGCCGCTCCTCCATTGACAGAGGGCCTTCAAGTTCCTGTGCAGAACGGCTATCCAGCGTGATGGCCTCGGTTGACCCCCCTATGCATCATGATTGGTCCGAGGAAACTGAAATGTGTCCTGACGACATCGCCTCTTCCGAGAAGCATCAAGAGCACGTCCCGGACATCGGAGATCCCTGTACCTTTGTAACCTACAGGAAGAACATGCCGCAAAGTATTCTTGTGCTGTTCAAACCCATACAACCTGAGAAGTCCTTTTGGAAGGTGAATCCTAACGTGATTGCAAAAGACATACGGTCTGCTGCACAAAAGCAAGTAGAGCACCACCGCGTGAACAACGGCGGATCCATGTGCATTTTCGTGAAGACGGAGGGGGCAGTGTCCAACCTTTTGGCCCTTCGCAAGGTCGCGGGCGTTGATGTTGAAGTTAGCATCCCGTCGTCGAACGTGAAAAATCATGGTAAAAATAAACGACGTTCCTCTCGCCTACACCAACGAGGACCTGGCTTGTTATTTGGCATGTGAGGGTGTCGTCTCGGCTCGCTGACAAGTACGATACGTTTCCCATGATGACGGCTCGGATCGCCACGTCCCTTTCAGAAATGTCATTCTCACGTTTCTGTCGAACCTGAAGTTGCCTCCTGAGGTTCATCTAGGATTTTCCGTCTACAAGGTCCATGAGTATGCCCAGTATGAGGCCCAGTGCAATGTTTTCTCTGCCAACGCTTTGGTCATCTTGCGCGTAGCTGTCGCTGGCCTCAACGCTGCAAAATTTGTGCCGATCCTCACAACTTGAAAGACTGCACGGCTCGGCGACAACCGAAGTGCGCCAACTGCGGTGGGCCTCACGTTGTGTCGCATTCTCACTGCCTATATAAGCGTGCTGCGGTCCAGCGATTCCAAGAGTCTGTGCTTCGCCCAGTGCAGTCTACGAGAGACCATGTATCCGCACCCAGCATCAGCACCTCCATTTCCCTGCACTTAGTCCAGCGCCAACGTTGCTTCGGCCTTCTCGACGTGGTGATAGCGAGAGACCTGCTAGACTACTTGACAGCCGCAATACCGGCGCTCCTTCCAGCAGAACTGCTAAGAAGACAACGCCAGTTAGCCCACCTGTTATATGTGAAGCGGCCACTCAGCGTCCTCCCACAGTTACTTATGCGTCTGCAGCACGAAAGCCCTGGAAGGGTGCCGTTCCGAAGTCGGTGGCGTCCTTTCGGCTGAAGCGTACCCCCACTGAGAGCAGGAACCGGAGGTCACACACAGGGTAACCTGCATAACAGTCTCATTTACTTCCGCATAACGATCATTAAAATATTTGAGGTGCTTAAACAATACTATTTGGGTGCTATCAGACAGTAAGAGTTCGAAAAACACTTACGATATATTGACTGAATGGGTGGACAAAAGGATGCTTCAGAACAGGATTGGATTTGTGTCTGTGGTGGAATTAAGAGCCCAATGTAATTCTTACCAGGGGGAGCAGGCTGATGAGATGATGCTTTGTGTCGGGTCAGCACAGTGGTTTATCCAGAATCCCAAGCATGGAGGAGTGTTGGAAAAAGTTCGGGGGGAGGGGGTCATTATTATAGTTACATCATTACCGACATGTGTCTACAGCTGAAATTGCAAGGGCACCCCCTGTAGGGGGTACTTCCACCTAATATCTTGGGTATTTAAAGCATGTAGTAGTTACTATGGGAAAGGCTTTGCGTATCCTGTTCACCGCGCAGACTGGTATAACGATTATCTTGTTTTTTTTTTTTTTTTTCAAGTTTGTGCAACACCCATCTCACGAACTGGTGGTATGTAGTATATCTATTTCCTGTATGAGACACGCAAGCTTTGAACAAAGCTAAAGCTAGTACGAAGCCGAGTATTAATTCACCTGCACTCTTTCCGAATAAGTGACGAACAATAAGGAAAAGTTCAGAAAAACTATTTTGTATTGAAACCAACCAGCATGATTGTGCATGAGACACATACGCTTCTTACTTGTGAATATGAGCGCTAGGTTCGTGCTGCCCTCGAAGTTCTAAATATGCTACTTTAAGAGCAGCTCCTTGCAACATAAGCACTCGACTTATTATGCATTATCGATTATTATGCATGAACCACTCCGGCCCCTTTACACGGCGCCGTCAAACATGAAATTTACACAAACTGTTCATGTGCTTCGTCGTGATGGATGCTGAAAGCTCATCTAACGTTGGAACTTCCACTTCATGCTGAAGTCGATTCGCGGCTCAACATTTCAAAAGCAAGGCCTCCAAACTCTGCTGCACGTAGCAGGTGCCTCTCAGCTGCTGAAAGGTAGCTGAAAAGCTGACTTCTTGACTCCGCTGTGCTTGTGCGTCCGTATTGAAATAGCACCCAGCAACACGGAAGTTGCGGAAACCACCCGAACTTCCGGTGTGGACTTTCCACCAATAAACGTCGTGGGCGTTTGACGTCATACACATGGGAAAACCACTGCATAATAGCTAGAGTTTTGCGCTGATCGCACGAGTTGAGGGCAGAAATCGAAACCGCTTTTCGGCTCCTTGTTTGGAATAGTTGGCGGCTCCGCAAAGACGAAACGTTTCAGTTGTAACTCGGAGGCACCATGTAGGTTCGTTATCCATACAAACAAAGACATTGACCAGGTTCTGGTCAGAGACCCTTTAATGCAGTACATGCCACAGAAATGAACGTTCTAGTGTGTGACAGTGTAATGAAAATCTTAAGATGATATAATCCACTATGCATGCTAAGTAAGAAGAAATGCCTACGTTTGGCAGCATTTAGCTTCTTTGGGGTCAGGGCACGGTTTGCCTCCGCATCTCGTTTCTGTCTGCACGCAGCGCCTGTCACACTACGATTGACTAATGTATCACGGTTCCACATGATGCGGTTGACATCTTTACGGAATTTCGAGTACGATCCGGACCTCATGACCCAGTCGTACCTCTCTTGACTTATTTGAACTGCATCACAGAGGACAACCTGCACAAAGAACGGATTATTATGGGGACATCAAGAGGAATTGACCGCGTAAAAGCTCAGACTCCAATCGGCACAATGACACCAGTAACAGCATAAAAAAGCATAAGAAAGCAACATTCAGTCTCATGCACTGTGCCTTACTGAAGATCAGAATCCAGAGGCACCCTTACCACAACTACAGCGATCAGGAGTGATGATCAGGCACTATATTTTTTAGTATAAATGCATGAGCACGCGTGCACCTACCTTTCCGTCTACTATGTCAAACTCTCTGTCAGAACTATAGTCAATGTCGTACTCGTCACTGACATATTTTATCTTTCTCTTACCCACCGCAGTGGTGGTGTCCAAAGGAGTGTTTTCTTCAAGAGGGGCAGTATGCCCTTCGCTGCAATCTTCCACAGTTGTTGCTAAGGGCAAGGAAGCAACACTCTCACATGAAGGTACAGGCAGTTGCGACGAAGAGGCTTCCGGTGTGTGCAATCCACTTTCCATTGCAGTCGGAGGGGTAGCTGCAAAAGGCGTATACATTAAATGTTGACTCTTACTAAATAACTACTAAATAAGTTTAAGTTAAGTTAAGCGAACACTAAATAAGTTTAAACAAAGAGAGGTATGTAATTGGCATCTTCAGCTATTTGCCCCTGCTTACCTGGTATTGTTGTGAGAAGTGCAATATCGTGCGACGCAGTAGCAGAGTGAATTTCATCCTATAGAAACTTTCATTTCAAAAATTTTATCCTACAGCACCGTGCAATTACACGGCACAAGTACAGGTCCAATTCTGCAGTGTTTCATCATGAAAATAAAATCTCATATTGCTTGCTGATAGCCACATAATACGACGGTTGTATATAACGTTATACTTGTGTATTTTACCACTTCGTAAATGTTACTGTTTGCTGTTCCCTTTGTTTTGCCACTGCTCACGTTATTTCAAACGTGAAGTTATCAACCCAAATACAATGTTCCAGCTACACATCTAAGCTACTACGCTGCTTTCAGGCTGATTTGTCATGAAATCGTTGGGCCCTTATTATTAGCCGTTATTGCATAATAAAGGAAACTTACCAGCTCTACTGAGTACACAGGTGCTGAAACGGTCCTCGATGGACCAGAGCCCTGGTTGCAGCTCATCTTTTGGCAGTTGCAGCTTGCTGCAAAAGTAAATAATTAAAGAATGGCTAGGACGCGAAGGTGTTGGTGGCTGGAGTACATGATAAAAAACCTGTCCAGTTCAGCCTGTCATAGAGGTCCTGTTCACCTTAATAACGAAATCGAGTCCGCCAACTACACACACACACACCGCTAAAGATAGACGCAATAGTGCTCCAGGAGAAATACAGCAGCGCTACTCAGCAGGGAGGGCTCGCGTAGTGTAATGCAGCTAATCCCAGCAGCCAGTGTGGAAGCAGGGTGAATATGATGAATTACACTGTCTCGCGCAGGACTAAGTGTGACCCTTCTGCGGCACAGTAATATTATGACACCTGACGGACTAGGATTATTTTCTCAAGTTCAACGCGATTATTGTGCCATCGGCTTTTAATCGTGTACTGTCATGGCCACGGTTAATCAATCTCGCGTTTCCATGGTCTTGTTCTGATAAGCACTCGACTAACAGATCGCAAGGAAATAGCAATGTACCAGTCGACTCTCACTTTGGGGGTGGTCGGTTGTAAGTATGATATCGTTTAGTGACAACACCTGTAAGAACAACGGCCCAAGGGCAATGAAAAAGCCGCAGGAAATCATTCATGCAAGTCGCAAGCAGTCTTCTTTCATTGTGGCGCTTGAGCCGTTTTTTCTTTTTTTTTTTTGCACATGTCCGCGACGCCTTTGCCTTTGCAAATGCCAACCAAAAGGTCTGATAAGTGACAATATGTATACTCACAATACACCTTGTGAGGAATTGTTTCAAGTCGGCCGAAATGGCCTGCGAAGGGACCCTGTTGGCCGCGTGTGTGGGTGGACGCCGTTCCCAGACCAATAGCTGACAGGCGCCCTTCCCGTTTCGGGGAACTGAGGTCTCCCAAATGCTGCGTCCTTGGGACGAGTGTATATAGTGTACAATAAACAGATCGTGGACGGTGACGTTCTACGAAGTGTACGCTGGCTGCTGTGTCCGTTTACTGCGACGTTCGGGGGCAAGCCCCGTCGAAGCTCATTTCCTTACAGTTTTTCAGAAGTGGGATCAGTTCCCTTTAGCCCCTCCGTCGCTACACGAGCGACCGACGACGTACGGCTACGAAGTTTCTGTAAACTGACAACGACGATGCCGCCCACACTACGAAGTAACGGGCCAGTTTCAACGACAGATTCCCCAACGATGGTACACAACGACAACGACGTGAACTCCGACGGAACGTGCGACACGATGACCGATGTCAACCAACCAAGACAGCGAAGCGATTTAGATCTCTTACTCGAGCACCTGCGAATTCAAGAGGCTACCCGAGACTCGATGATACAGGAACTACTGCAAGCCAGGACCTCCAGGGATGACGCGCCTCTCGCTGGGCCAATTCTTCCAGATCTGTCGAAAGAGGTACAAGCCTTCGACGGCTACGGCGACGAGCGGCAGGCGGAGGAATGGCTCAACACGTTCAACCAGCTCGCAGCGCAGTGCAGGTGGAGCGACCATTCCAAGCTGATGCTGATCCATGCGAAGCTCACCGGACCAGCAGCACAGTGGTACAGAAGCAAGGTACAGGACTGTACGACGTGGGACTTATTTGAAGTGAACTTTAAAAAAAATGTTTGCACCAAGTGTGAGTTTGGTATCAAAGTTTGACGATATGAGGAAGCGAGTGCAGCAGAAGGGTGAGTCCATCATGCAGTATTTAATGGACAAATTGCACTTGTGCAAGCGATGTAATCTAAGCGATAATGAGACCAAAGATCAGATTTTGTTAGGCGCTCTAGACACAAGATTGTATCAGATGCTGATGCCTAAAATGCATGAATGCGTAGAAGATTTGTTGCATGACATGAAACGATGTGGCCAGTTAGAGCATGAGCGCAGGGAGCTGTTTGCAAACGCAGCTTCCAAAACGCCGCACGAAAGAGAGGAAGAGCACGCAAGTGCGACAGAGCAGAAAGGTGGAAGATACGCGCTCGCAAGAGACGGAAGATTGAAGTGTTTCAACTGCAATGAGTATGCAGGTCATATATCTAAACACTGTCCAAAGGAAAAGTGCAAGTTGTTCTGTACGAATTGCCACCAAGAAGGGCATGGGAGGCGTGACTGTAAACTATCTGAGACAAAACGAAATGAAACGCTTTGCATAGGAAACTCCACCGCAGGAAAGTACATAAAGGACGCTACAATTAACGATACACTAATGGTAAAAGCTTTCATCGACCAAGGTAGCGAAACAACGATTATCACGGCATCTACAGCGCTTCGTTGCGGTACTGTGGTACAGAGGGTTAACGACCATGATGCCTTGTACGGACTGGGTCAAGCCAAGATAATGCCATTAGGAAAGGCTACACTTAAAATTTCAGTTGACGACGTTCTCGCATCCGTTCAAGCTTACGTTGTCGAAGACAAAGTACTCCAGTATGAGATGTTGATTGGACGGAATTTCATTGATCGGCACGAGGTTGGGTTCATAAAAGCGAAAGATCAAGTGAGACTTTTTGACTGCACGAAGAGTGGTCCATTCAAGGGCTTTGATCTACGGTACAGCGATCCAGAGCATGACGTCCGTCATCCAGACGATGTTGAGGAGCCGCGGAATGTGGTCCACTACGATGAGATGCACACTCCTACGGTAACGGAGACGTCAGCGCCACATTGTGCACCTGAGAAGGAAGGATTCCATCCAATGAAAGTAGGACATGCAGGACTCATAGTGCCAATTGAAGACGACCAATGTATACGAGATGTACCGGAAGTCGAAGTTATAGTGTCGGTCCAAAACGAGGAGCAAAACGCTGCCGAAGAAAATTTAGATGCCCGACAACCACGAGCAAACGCCCACGAAGCAGGAGTTACTGCGTGCAGTAGATCCTGTACGTCACCAAGCGAGTTAACGAGGGACACTGTCACAATTGCTAAGGAAAGGAATGCAACATCCTCATGTGGTGCAATTCACTGGGGAGGTTATCGCAATAAGGATGAGTTAAACGAGGTGTCTATAGTAAGTGAGCCACCCTTCCCGTGTTCTGCCATCTCACGAAGCAAGACGGAGGAATACTGCGCTATCGCATCGGTAACTTCAGCATACTGCAGGCGACCGCAGAAGAGCACAGACGACCAAACAGTAGACGCGAGGAACGTTAACTACATGAGGAGGCGTGATATACGAAGGTACTCGCCATGGCCTGATTAGGTCGTTTCAATGATCATATGCTGGTGCCGTAAATGGATTTAAATGCGAAGTGTATAGTTCAAGCTGGTGCAATGACTACGTAGCAATCCCTATAATGTACTTTGATCAAGTAATTGCACAATTGAAGTGATGCTCGGTTAATTTTAAGATATGTAAAATGCTGTTAAACGGTTTTGGTACAAATGTGTTTACATACCTGTACTGAAGTAATGTTTACAAAATTAGGAATGGGTACTACCATTGATGATGTGTATGAGACAAGTTTTATGAAATACGATACGAGTACTGTATTTGTATACGGCTAAGGCTAATATTTTTGCTGCTCTATGTTACTGCCGGAATATTGTTGATATATGTTGTGATGCTATGTCAATCTTTGTTTCAAGTCGGCCGAAATGGCCTGCGAAAGGACCCTGTTGGCCGCGTGTGTGGGTGGACGCCGTTCCCAGACCAATAGCTGACAGGCGCCCTTCCTGTTTCGGGGAACTGAGGTCTCCCAAATGCTGCGTCCTTGGGACGAGTGTATATAGTGTACAATAAACAGATCGTGGACGGAGACGTTCTACGAAGTGTACGCTGGCTGCTGTGTCCGTTTACTGCGACGTTCGGGGGCAAGCCCCGTCGAAGCTCATTTCCTTACAACCTTTATCAGGGATCTTTGTGCGCTTCGGCACAGTCTCCGTTCCTCGTAAAGCTCATCTTCAAGGAACTTGACCTTTTCTTTAAGGCTCTGGAGCTCCTCCTTCATCTCAGAGGTATCAGTGTGACTTGCCTTAAGTATACTAGCCATTTCCTTTCTTCGGGCATCTGCATTTGCTTTCTTTCTGCTTTTGGCAGACTGACTGGCCTGTAACATCAAAGAAAAACGAGATTCGCACGCATGTTTTGTAGCACCATGCAATTTCTGTAGAGAAACATCAAAGAAACACTTGCCGTTTCTGCGGAATGCACACAGGGGCCTTCAATGACAGCAGGAATGCACAGCCCCTTCTCTAGCATATTGGTGATGAGATCATCTTTCGATTCTGAAAAAAGTCTACTTTGAAGGGCACAGAAATGTACTCCAAAATATCATTTACTGCGCGCTGCCTCAATACACCAGTCGGAAAACAGACTGAGCTGCAATAAAAGGCGATATTTGTTCCTATTTGCAGAGTTTCAGTCACTACAAAAAGTCACCGTGCATCTACTCTAATAAGATGCTGGAATAGAACTGCTATGATTTAGCACCATGAGGACTTCAGATAGATAAAATTATAAACATTTCTTACCTCCAAGTCTTACTACACGAGCTGGATAAAACTTTTCATGGGCTTCATCTGGGCCCTCCCAGAATGCTTTTCTTAGGGAGGCAGCATCAAAGTCTTCTATGTGCCTTGGACGGAAGTTCTCTATCAGGTTGACTGGCAAAAATTTCGACATTGTCCGTATAGACGACATGAGCGAACATTTTCTCGAACAGACCTGCTGGAGAAGAGACCGCCCGCAGTCAAAACGTCAAAACATGTCAATGGTGGCTCGCCTTGGCTTGGCCGGTCTGGCCGCTCGATTCGCTTACCTTTAAAAACCGTTTGTGCTCCGTGTTTATGCCGCATACTATTTTATTTATTCTCCGCATGATTTTTGTCATCTTTCAGAAAACTTAAGCCAAAATGATCAGACGTTTATACTTCAACGTAGCACACGAACAAGACGACATGACAGCGAACGACACTAACATCACCAGCAAGACTGCCGCTGACAAACAAAGGCTTTAATGGTCGTGTCACCTGCTTCACCAATGCTTCTTTTTTTGTGACAAACTTCACCCCAGTAGGTTTCTACCTAACGTCCTCCAAAGGGCCGTTCAAACGGCAAAGATATCAACGCCGCTTTGCAGAAAGCGGAGAAAACTGATGACCAACCATTCGTGGTTCCACCGGCAACGAGGTATCGCCGTTCACATCAAAATGTTAGTATTGAGGAGAGTCATATATTGACATCTGCAGAATCGTCTGTGTCGACGTCTTCTGCTGAAGGAACATCGTCACTATATATGAAACCGGTAGTGAGGAAGTGTCGTACGAGAGCGGTACACACGACCAGCCCGTGGAGAGCCGATACGCCTTTGACGATGAAACTGAACAGTTTTTTTTACGATGAAGATAACGCAAAACAGGAACAGTCTCATACAGGGGTTTATGATGAGGCAGAACTTTTGGCGGAGAGTTTCGCTGATTTTGGAAATTCCACCCTCCCAAACTCGTCTACAACCAAGATTGAAGCGATCCCCATGATTATGGCTTTCGTTGAGTTGTTGCAGTTAATAAATGCCCTATTCGGCTCCACTGGAGATGTACTACCGCGTAGTAAATACCTCTTTCGCAAACTCTGGGCATCAAAGCTTGGAGAAATCGCATCACATCACTACTATTGCGAAACGTGCGTGTCACTCCTGGAACCAGCAAATGACGATTCACATCAACTCCTGTGCGTGTCGTGCTCCAGTACATACAGTGTTCCTGAGCTTAAAAGCAAGGGGGTAGTTTCATTTATAATCGACAGATGCCCGCCGGTCACATTTTTATTTTTTCCCGGGAAAATTATATGTTATTCTTTGGCCGAAAGTAAGCGAAACGAGCTGGACCGCGGGTCTGTGAGATATCCCGTTCTCCTTCTGGAGGGGGTTAAAAAAAGCGCACATTTTTCCGGGCTAAATTTCCAAGTTTGCGACATTGTATCTCTGGAACCGGACGTCGTCCTCAGACGGCAATTTTTGTCACCATAGAAGGGGTGCATGCATCTCACTTAAAAAAAGTTGTGGAAAATGGCCGAAACATATCGGGAAAAATTCCCGAAAACGCTCCGAACTGCATTTGTTGCGAAAATTTGCGGAGTTGTTACAGAGCCGCCACAAGTCCGACGTCAATGAAACTGATATTGGATGAAAGCTCATTTGTTGCTCTTTCGTGTGGTATGCGGTTTGTCACGTTGTGGTCATTTACAATTTTTGGTACGGCGCTCTAAACGAGAGGGCCTGCGAAAGAATCGGGTTTTGGGGGAGCGTTTTTCTCAAAAACCCCAGCTTCAAATTTGTTAATATTTTGTGTGTACGTAGCTTAAACATCCATCTCTTACCACGTGAAATAAAAAGTCTGCTTATTTGACTCCTAGGGGGCGCGCGAAATATTTTTAGTTCGCATACTCGCGCGCTCTCCGCGGAAGGCTAAGCGAACGGAGAGTATGCTTCTCTTTTCGGCTGTGCTTTTCTAAAAAAAACAGCTATAAAAAAAATAAAGAACAGCTTGAAATCGGCATATATTTTCTTCAAACACAGTGTTGACACTCTTCTCTCACATTACAAAATTAAATTCTGCTTATTTGCTTCCTACAGAGCCCGCGAATTGTTTTAGCGTGTCTAGTAAATGACTTCAGAAAAGTGATACGAGCACACAAGTTTAATGCATGACATTTCAAGACAAAAAGGTAAGAGAAAAGATAGTTATCTAATAAGCTAGTAAATAGTATATAGAGTCTTATTTATAGATGACAACATTGTCAGCCTCTCATGCCCATGTGTACCAAGAGCGGAGCTTCGGAACAGGGCGTACGACTGACCACTCGTTTGACTTCTTTGCTTCTCGAAAAGCATCGACGTCCCCACATGAAAGGTATAAAAGAGTAATCCTTTGAAGTTTTGGCTGTAATTTCACGACAAGATCGTTTGCTGTTTGGATAGCTTCTGATGGAGCCGACCGAAGTTTGTGGAGTGAAGCAGTGTGCTTGACGACACCGCCGATCCCGTCACAGGCATTTTTACAATGGCCAGGTGCACTGAACAGCCACTTCGTAACATGACGAGTTCTCTGTAGCTCGTAGAACTGGAATCGGTTTTTGAAGTGCGCGGCGGCGCCATCCGATACGTAAGAACATGTACTGTACAAGGGTCCAGTCTCATCCATGTGGTCGTCGATTTTGCTGATTGCCAGAAGTGTCAAAGCTGTGTCGTGCTGCATGTCGTCTGACACAACGGCGAAACACTGGGAACCGGAGAATGTGCTTACCACGCAGGTAAATATTGTACAAGGACCGTTCTCGGTTCTGTCCAGGCTGGCTCTTTATGAGCGTCCAAAATATACGCCTGTTTTCAAGTAAGGAATCAGTCGATGACCACACTCCCACGCTTGGTTACGTGGAGGGAAAAAGGCAAGGGCAAGCAACCACAACCTTGCCTCCCGTTCTCACGCTTCCCCACGAAGGAACTCACCTTGAAAGGATTAACCTTCAGTGCCATGAGACGGGAAACATACTTGTCCTTCATTTGCCACATTACTAGTGGAACCTACATTTGCTTTTTGTCGGCACTTGTGAATGATGTTTCGACCATGCAATATGCGTACGGTACAGCTCTAAAAAAATGAAAGAAAGAAAGAAAGAGAGAGAGAGAGAGTAGTTTTGTGTACCTGTTGAACAGCCCAGAGCTTACAGTGGGGACGACGTTGAAAAACAATTCGCGGGCTCTGTACGGAGCAAATAAGCAGAAATTTAATTTTGTAATGTGAGAGAAGAGTGTGAACACTGTGTTCAAAGGAAATATCTGCCGATTTCGAGCTTTTTTTTTTTTTAGAAAAGCGCAGCCGAAAAGAGAAGCATACTCTCCGTTCGCTTAGCCTTCCGCGGAGAGCGCGCGAGTATGCGAGATAAAAAAATTTCGCGCGCCCCCTAGGAGTCAAATAAGCAGACTTTTTATTTTACGTGGTAAAAGATGGATGTTTAAGCTACGTACACACAAAATATTAACAAATCTGAAGCTGGGGTTTTTGAGAAAAACGCTCCCCAAAAACCCGATTCTTTCGCAGGCCCTCTCGTTTAGAGCGCCGTACCAAAAATTGTAAATGACCACAACGTGACAAACCGCATACCTCACGAAAGAGCAACAAATGAGCTTTCATCCAATATCAGTTTCATTGACGTCGGACTTGTGGCGGCTCTGTAACAATCCCGCAAATTTGCGCAACAAATGCAGTTCGGAGCGTTTTCGGGAATTTTTCCCGATATGTTTCAGCCATTTTCCAGAACTTTTTTTAGCTTAAGTGAGACGCATGCACCCCTTCTATGGTGACAAAAATTGCCGTCTGAGGGCGACGTCCGGTTCCAGAGATACAACGCGGCAAACTTGGGAAAAATTTAGCCCGGAAAAATGTGCGCTTTTTTTAACCCCCTCCAGAAGGAGAACGGGATGTCGCACAGACCCGAAGTCAGGCTCGTTTCGCTTATTTTCGGCCAAAGAATAACATGTAATTTTTCCGGGAAAAAATAAAAATGTGACCGGCGGGCATCTGTCGATTATAAATGAAACTACCTAAGGGCAGCTTCTTCAATATACTCTCCTTTAAACACCAGCTGAAGAACGTTGTTGAGCAGACAAAGGATGTGCTGTACGACAACCTGAAGAAACTGCAAAGTGCTTCACCAAGTTCTGGAGCTATGAGTGACATTACTCATGGTAGTCCGTATGCAAGGTTAAAGGATTAGGCATTCTCAAATGTAGCGATCTGACATTTACCTTGAACACAAATGGAAGCCCTCTTTTTACATCGTCCAATTCTTCTGTGTGGCCGATTCAATTTACAATCAATGAACTGCCTCTAACTTGCCGTTTTCAACACTGTGCATGATCTGGCCTATGGTTTGGGTCGAGGCACCCAAACATGACTGTATTTCTGAAAAAGTTTGTGGACAACTTGAAAAGTGCACATGAGGTGGTGTGGAAGTGGACATGAATCGACAAGAATTTATTCGAACGTGTACGCATTGTGTTGCTGTGTAGACTCCTCTGCACTTGCTGCAGTACGCAATCACATATTGTTCAACGGTAACTTTGGCTGCCCGTGGTGCCTGACAAAAGCAGTATACACCTTTGGTGAGTACGTTCAAACAATATCACAGCAAAGGGAGCGTTACATACTTCCTTATGCCGGTAATAACCGTTATACTGCGGTTACACTTCAAGATGTCTACTTTTTTATCGTAATCAGTGGTTGTGCTGCATTTTTCGTGCTAATGCTAAGTAGTCAAATTTTGAGAAATGTCTTCCTCTGATGCATAGGCTATTCTGCAGGAAGCATGCGATACCTCGACACAGCTCCTTATGTTGAAAGGACTGAAGACGGCCTGAGACAAGACATGCAACTTGCACTGCAGTTTGACACTCCAGTAAATAGAGTTAAAGGCCCATCGCCACTGATGAACTTTCCACACTTCAACTTGGTGTGGGGGTTCACAGTGGAATACATGCACGCTGTGCTCCTGGGAGTGACACGACAGTTTACTGAGCTGATGTTTAACATTGCTCAACATGAACAAGTATTTTACATTGTTAAGTCATCTTGTGGCATGCATCTTGTTGTCACTCAAACATGCGTTGTCCTAACCATTACTCATACTAACCTAGGGAGCCTTGCGACCGTAGCTCTAGTAGACCGGCGGCTGCTGTCAATTCACCCGCTTCATTCTTTCACCCGCTTACCACGACAGCTAAAGGAACGTGCGCACTGGAAAGCCAGCGAGTGGAGGCACTGGTTGTTGTATTACAGCCTCCCATGCATGTTGGGTGTTCAACCTCACCGGCATTGGAAGCACTGGTCTCTTCTCGTTGAAGCAATCCACATTCTTCTGCGTGACATACTAGATTTGACCTTGCTTTCACGTGCTAGTAAGTATTAGTGGTATATTTAAACAAAGGCAAAATTTTAAAAAGCTATCTTGTTGTTTTACTACTTTTGTTTTGGCATGAAGCAAGAAACGAAAATTAGCATATCACATGTTTACAGAATTAACAAGAGAAAACCCATTGGGAAGTACGAAAGGAAGAGCCTCAGGACGGGAACCGCTGTTATTTCGAGCAGAGAGTGTTGTTCTTCTGGACACTTCCTCATTGACATGGTATTTAATGGGTTAGGGGTGGCATGTTAATGGTTCATGCAGGGATAACAACAATAACAATAATAACTTTATTTTTGTGTGGGTACCCAAAATTTGGAGATGACGTGATTAAAGGTCGACAGCCCAGGGGAAAAGGTCCATACAGTATTTTACGACTGAGATGAATGGGCCGCTTTGTTAGAGCATGGAGGGGATTACGTGAATGAAGGCATACTTGAAGCAGACCGGTTACAAAAAAGGCTAAGTTCACAATGAAGCGCACGAACAACAGAACGACAAGCAGGCATGAGGGAACATTCCCAAAGATAAGGAGGTTACTAGTTAAATGGGGAAATTTTCGAAACACTTTCTCTTTTGTGTGTGCGTGTGTGAAACGTATACAGGGTGTTTTTTTTTATTGTTGCAGAATTTTTATTAAAAAAACGAGCAGAGCAAAATGGATGCTGTTTTAGTGGGTGGGTTATACGGCCAGGCGAAGGTCCTCTAGGGTCAAAGAGCTGTCTCAGGTTTCCACAGTTATTATTACCGTTGTTTTCTCTTCATTGCTGTTAGTACCACATGCGCACAGCATTTCTAAAATTTGTTTCTAATGTAAATTGTCTTTAACATTCTCCAGGCCTGCAGCTTCAAAAGTTCGTCTCCATGGTGCCATCATTGTATGGTGAACGCAACGTCACGTTCAATGCGCATCAGTTGCTGCACCTAACCAAGACAGCAGAGCATTTGGGTTCTTTATGGTCCACTCAGCCTTCGTGTTTGAAGGGAGAAATGGACGGCTTGTAAAGACTGTCAATGCAGCAAAAGGTGTACCTTTGCAAATTATGGAAAGAGTAATCCTGCACCAGCAGCTACACCTGTTCCTAAACTCACTGCCGCTGAGAATGGAAGTGAAGAGTATTTGCAGAAACATGCTTCAGCAGCGACATGTGCAAAATTTCAGCAAAGTCGATGGAGCCGTGCTGCTTGGGACTCCTTGTCATGTTGGACATATTGATCATGCAGAGGAGGAAGCCTTTGTGAGAGCGTATGGTGTAGCACCAAGCAGTGCTAAAGAATTCCAACGGTTTGTATGGAACAATCAGATGTACCACAGCCAGCGGTATACAAGGTCAAAGAAGAGCAACACCACAGCAATCGTCACCAGAGCAGAAGAGTACCTATGCATTGCCCGCATTCTTCAGGTCAAGCTTGGTGTGACAGACAAGTGTGTGCTTGTCTCCAAGAGATTAGACCTTATAGACAATGACATCCAGTTCCCCTTGCACATCAAGGAGTGCTTTCTGCCACTGACTGGTCCTCTGACACTTGTCGAGTTAGAGGACATCAACGGATCATGTTTGTAAATAGTGTTTCCATTCGAACATACAATGACTATGTGTAAGACTATGTGTGTGGCCTTGCGAATATTGCTGAACGGGATTAGCATTGTTTTTCATTTTGCGTCTCCTATTTTATGCACATGCAATGCACATGCCTTGTGTTGCTGGTAAACAGTGTGCAGAGTTGTACCTTTGCAGGTGTAGGCAGAAGTGACGCGGTGAAGGCGTCTGCATATTGCCAGCACGTGAAGCAAGACAAATCAACATTGTTCGGGACAACATTGAGAATATGACGCTGTGAGCAATATATTCTCCCCTCCCCGTGACCTTTCTGTCTCATTGATGATGAGGCTTTCGTTGTTATTTTGCAACTTGCCTGTCATGCCATCTCGATCTGGCCCTAAAATCTCAATTGTCAATTTACATTTCTGTGCTCTTCCTTTTACTTCTACTATATCAATTCTCAACTATTGTGTATTTATATGTAACTATGCTGTATATGCATGAAATATGATGATGTACAGCTCTCTTCGGCGTTAACTTTAACCTGTCGGCAACTTGCGGAGCAGTTGGAAAGTCACCCTATATGCGCCATGCAGAACTTTAGGGAGAGGGCATTGTGAGCTACTCCACTCATGCTTGGGAGTGTTTGTCGAGAAGCGGGCGCTCCGCTCTGAAAACGCGGAGAAGTCTTATCGTGAGGAAGAGGAGATTTCTTGAAAAACGCCCCCAGGCACAGGTGGGATAGTCCACAACACTCACTCCCTATAGTTCTACTTAGGGCCGACAGGGTGGCCGTCCAACTGCTCCGTCAGCTGTCGCTGTGTTAAAGTTCACATTGCAGAGAGCGGTAAAGTTCAAATGCTGCTCTTATAGAAGCGATGTCAAATGGCAGTATTGTGGAATTCATAAATTAACCGTGTATGTTGAATGTTATTCCAAATATTACACCACACACAACGAAGTTATGTAAGTTGGGCTTGTCGAGCAAGCCCACCTAGCCCAGCCACTACCTCCAATCTCCAGGGATCTAGTAAACCAAAATCAGTTTTGATGCAAGTGACCAATACTTTTTGATGGTTCTTTGGGTTTGATGGAGATGGGATCAGGATAATATCTACCTGAAATCCTTGCTGTCATTCAACTTGTTGTAGGAACGGACACAAAAACCTTTTTCATTTTTCTAGTACTCATAAATCCCCTGCCATCCCTTGAAGCTACCATACCATGCCATATACGACTGTGTCGATGCATATTGTATGGTTGTGTGTATGAGTGAGCAAAATGTAAGAGTGAAGAGGGAATGAGTGAGAGAGAGTGGTTGATTTGTCCCTTCAGATGACGCCCCCTTGGAAGTCGCTGGAGAGGTGTGTTAGCTCAGCTCAATTGCTGGAGACCTGGACGGGTAATTCAAAAGATGTGGGTTCCAGTCACACAGCCTGGCTAACCTTTTCAGTGACTTCCATCTTTCACCTTTAATTTCTTAGGCAATTTGAGGCTTTGTATGTATTTGTCCCTCGATGTTGTTGCAGCCTCAGAAAATACTTCCATCTTTCATCGTGCAGGCTGCAGTGCATGCAACTTTTGGGATAGCTGTTTGTCGCAACTGAAGTTATCTTAAAACGTGAAATAAGTTACCAAAATATTCCATGAATGAGTCTTGCACAGAATTTGCTAATTGTTAAAACCACAAAGACCCTTTTTATGCTATACCTGCCACAAGTGCCACAAAACTCCATGCAGCAACTAAGTTACATACAGGTGAATAGAATCTCACATTCCAAGGAGGTGTGAGCTTTCTGCCAATCCTTCTTGTTGGCACTTATTCAGTTCGTCCTACACTAGTGGACGCTCGGTCTTTATCCAGTTTCTCCATGCCTGAAACGTCCTGTCCATTGCATTCTTTACTTTTTCCTCTCCCGTCCTCATATCGTTAGCCATGAAAGCCATGTGGCCATTGATGGATGCTTTGTCCTCTCCTTCTCCAAAAACAGAAGCGTGAGTACGCTGTAATGAAGATTGCACAAAAGGAAAGCATGAACATGAGCCCCACACTGCAGTAGTACTGACCCAAGGATTATGGCTACCAAGGATACACTCTTAAACCCGTACCTTTTATTGTAACTTTTTGAAACATGTAACTTCTGTATAGACGTAGATTTCGAGATTTCTTATAGGTTACACCACTGTAACGTATATTTAGAGGTTAAAAGCGACCAAGGTCATGTCTTTACAACACGAATAGAAGTTACATCTCGGAAAAAACAAAAACAGCTTGTTGTAACTTATAAATGTACCCTCTACTCCGACACTGTAACTTCTAAGCGAAATCTCCAACGATAATCTCTTTGTTAGTTTCTTATCGTTTGTTTACCTTTTGTTTTTCAGCATAATGCCGCGTTTCAGCCTCCCATTCGAGACGACAGTTGCGAATCTACGCTGTTATTTTTTATCTGTTTCAGCGTCACCTATACGTCAACTACATGTTATCAATGCTGTATGAACACCGATTATAAGTTCGCAGTCTGAAATACAGATAGTATGTTTCTTTTTAAAGGGTGGAAAACAATTGTCAATGCCGCAACCACCAAGATTTCCGATTTCGCTGCGTAGCCGAGCCTAGTGTAGGTCTATCCACACTGAGAGCGGTTTCCTTGAAACGCTTAACGCTCGTCGTCCGTCCGTTAACAAGTGTAATCTGTTTTAATCAGTGGTTTTCCTCGCGTTGATCATAGTATCGTCAGGAACACCGGAAAAGCTAGATGTCGCTAGCAAACAAGTATATTTTCGGTGTTCTGAGGGGAAAGTGTAGTGAGTGCGAAGATTGCAAAGAATATATAACCGAAAACGAACGTCACCACCGCAGCCCTAATTCACACACTTCATACACTGGGTAAGTGTACATTTTGTGCTAGGTACGTGCGTTATTGTGCTAGCAAGAGCTCTTAGCGCATGTTTGTTGTGATTATGGCAAGCGTTTTGCGGCCCTGCATATGAACGCCATTTACGCTTGCTACTTTTCTGCTCTTACTTGGTCGCCAAGTCAATACACCGGCGTGCATTTTGCGAGCTGCGGATATATGCATCGAGATATATAATTCGCAGCTTCCTACTTGTTGTATTCTTACGATATTCTAAGACTCAATCGCGGAGTGAACGCCTTCCCGCATTTATGCTGATTTGTACCTTGTGCTTTGTACGGATTTGAATGGTTCCGTAAATGTTACTCTCATTGCCCAAACTTTTGTTCCCAGGATCCCACATGCAGGTTCACATACCGTCACCAGCGCAATGCAGTACCTCACAAACTCGTCCCAGAGCGCCTCCAACGCTGATAACGCAGTAATGTAGTGTCTCCTGCGTTACTGTACACTCATATTCCTCAAGGTTGTGTGCGTTTTATGTAATACTGTATTGCCATTTGCGCTCGCCTCTGCAACACGAATGTGGAATAAATTTTTTTCTGCTGCAATTCTCCATTTCGTTGGGTGTGTTCAGCTTAGCAAACATAGGTCAGTTGTTTTGACTCGCTAGCTTCCTCGCACTTTTATGCATTGCTTCTCACTTAGAAGATAGTTCTTTTTTCCACATACATGGTAAAGCGACCATGGTTTCTCCTCACATCAGAATCGCACTTGTGCACAATGTGTCACCTCTCGACAGACTTCTGTTTTTGTAATATACATATGTTCAAGATCTCCTTTTCTGCTGGTTCATTTTGGTACCTTGGTGTGTTCTGTAAATGTCTGTCGATATCCCACGCACAGGGTGTTTGTTTTTATTCGCATCACACCAGCGCTCATTTGACAGATGGGTTATGTTAATTTTCGCAAATTAACCCATCCGTAGTTACAAACATTTCCGATATTTCCTGACGCATGTGTTTGTAACTACGGGTCGACTAATTAGCAAAAATTCACATACTCCACCTGCCAAATGAGCGCTACTCTGTTGCGAATAAAAATGAACATCCTGTATAAAAAGCCGCACGTTGGCGTAACCTTTACGGGCAGGTGCTGGATTGAAGGCCGTAACCTCTAATTAGTGGGTTTCCTTGTAACTTTTATAAAAGGGGTCGCTCAGAGGGTACCTGGTAGCTTCTGAAATAGAGGGTAAAATATTGCGATTTTTTACCCTTTACTAAAGGGTACGGAGTTAAGAGTGTACTGCTAACCATCGGTATCCCCCTCGTCTGATATCGGAGGGTATTTGGAGCAGGATACTTTGCGCCAAGGAGGAGCGCGCGCCAAGACCGCCCCGCGCGTTTCCCGGCCGCGCGTCGCGTAGAGAGGGGTTTCGTTCTCACATTCGAGCATGCATGAAGATGCAAAGTACATCTTATTCCCTTTCCGCATCTTTTATTACATCCTCGAGCGGGGAGTGTTTTCCTACAGCACTTAACATAGCATACTTTCCTTCTCAAGACATGCAATCAACAGACATACACATTTGCACAAGTGAAAAATATTTTATTAATGCCAATTAAAGGCAATGGTGCTCGGGGTAGTCAACTGTGTTGCCAATCTGCGTGAAGGAGAAAACCCCAGTGGAAAAACCTTCACACCTGAAACAGAAGAAACATACAAGACAGTACACATTTTCTGCAACCGAAAATATGTTTATTCCTATGTAATAATTCAAAGAATGATTCTGTTCAACTTTCTTGAATCAGTCCCCTAAGGGCGTTCGGATCAGAAAGATAACGTAAAATCTGCATTCGTCACATTGCTTACCCAACCAGATGACCCACTGCAGCAGTAGCAGCAATGAAAGATCCTCCAAACTTCCTCTCACTTATACATACACTGCTTAGGGGGGCCAGGGTAATCTGAAAACAAAAGACAACAACTATTAGTATCATCTACATAAAATGATATGCCATTGGAACTCTATATCCTGAAAGAGAACGTTCACTAATACATACACTGTATTGGAGGGCCAGGGTAGTCTGAAAACAAATAAAACTACTATTAATATCATCTACATAAAAATGATATGACAATATACCTAAATAATCTGAAAGAGATCATTCACTAATACATACGCTGCATTGGGGGGGGGGGGGCATAGTAATAAGAAAACAAAGACAACAACTATTAATATCAAGCATGGTAACGAGACCTATAACTATACTCACTGTCCGGTGGTGGTATCCAGTGAGTATCTAAAAAGATATTTGCAATTAAGATCAAACATGGAAACGGGATCTATAACTATACTCACTGTCCAGTGGTGGTATCCGGTGATCATCTAAAAGATATTTGCAATTAAGATCAAACATGGAAACAGGATCTATAACTACACTCACAGTCCGGTGGTGGTATCCGGTGATCATCTAAAAGATATTTGCAATTAAGATCAAACATGGAAACGGGATCTATAACTATACTCACTGTCCGGTGGTGGTACCCGGTGATTATCTAAAAAGTTATTTGCTATTAAGATCAGCTAATCAAAGTCATATGCTGGTAGATACTTTTATTCATTACCACACAAACTGAGTCATCTGAAATGAAACTCATATATTAACATGAAATCTATGAAGTGTCGCTAATACATACAGCTTGGTAGTGGTGACTCAGGCGCTGAAAAGAAAGGAACCTTAGATACTTCTCGCTTTTCATATTTGCCATTTCCTTACCGTCTTCGAAGTAAAACACTGGGCTCGATGTGAGAAAGATAACATTCTTAAGAAAACTAGAAAACTAACTTCAGGAGAAAAGCCACCGAAACTCACCACTATCACCATCGTCTTCAATAGTAAAACTCAAGAAAACCGAGAAAGACAACTTTCGTAAGAAATCTAACTTTAAGGTAAAAAACATCAAAACTTACCACCATCGTTGGCCATGTTGCTTCGAAGTGATGCTCTAGGAACCAAATCTCCATTTTTTTAAAGCTGACGCATCCTCATTATCATATCACATCCTCTCCTACATTGTATAAATGACTTTTAGCAACAAGGGGGTGGGCTGTATAAATCCGCATGTAGCAAAAGTCTTTGTAGTAAACAACCAATTGCAAACTAAGGAAAACACAACCAATAGGGAAAGTATGCACATCCTTTCCATCGGATTCCTTTTCAACATACCCCTCACAGTCGACGATGGAAGCGCAGAGATGCTACGCGATCTCTGAGAACGATTGTATATATAGAAAGTTTTCCCGTTTTTCCCTCTCTAAAAATGTGACTCTTTGTTCAGATTCTGATTGTCGTCTGACTGGTGATCTTCCTCTTGTGAAGACATTGAAGACATCACCCAGAACTTTCTTTACACAATATGATGAGCACCTGAGACGCTGTCGTTGTGGTGGATTGTGGTCATCGAATCCATCTCATTGGCTAGACAATAACATCCGACCTTATCTCGGTTGCCATCCAAGCTCGGATCATCCATGAAGTCCAGTGAACGATTTGCTTCGACGGTACAATGGCTGATGTACAAGAATTTGATGAAAATAAACTCCTATCTGAACTGCAACGGGCCAGAGTCCGATTTTCCTCTCATTATGCAAATTCTCCCGTTTCCGATGCGGAAGAAATAAGGAAAGATTAGTCGGAGGTTTCAACGCTTCGTCGCCATCAAGTGTGACTTGTTGCGACGGTATCGTCAGGCTGACAATACCTATCCAGCCATTCTTAATGCTGGACTCAAGCGACCAATAATTCGAAACTTTTACATACACTTTTACATACCTTTACACTCGGAATACATCGTGCGTCGTAAGAAACATGGTTGTCGCAAGGTGTCGAGTCTGGAGGACTATCTTAAAGAGGTCTGTACATTGAAGACATAAAATTAGATATTTTTCTTTAAATGTGGTATTCCTCTTCAATCATTTTTATTACCTTGAGGTCATTGTGTACAAGGTTATTGTCAAATAAGGACACAATGCTCTTGAGTTGGTAATTCTTACAAAGGTGGGAAGCAAAGAAACAAACAAAAAGTCCACAGTGTGGGCTGTAAATGCTTTCAATGCATTTCTCACAATACTGATCAACAGGTAGATCGAGCAGCTCTTCTTCAATCGGTGGTAGACCAAAGCTGTCCACATAGATGTACTTGTCATTCCTGTCTCTCATGTACAATAGCCAGTGCTCTCCAGGACCATTGCGTGGGTGTGTATTGATAACTATAACTTCTGTCGTTAAACTTGGTACCATATCAATTGCGAAGGTCCCGCGATACATATTAAAAGTTTCATGGTTCAGAGAAAACAATAATTCCAGATCAAACACATTCATACCTAGTCCACTCGAACAGCAAGATCGCCATCGACTGATAAAATCTTGGGTGCTTCACTAATAAGTATAACCGACACTGCGCATAATAATGGCCTAGCAAACTTCATTTCAATCCTGCAATTGCCCTTGTGGAATGGATTGAAGTAGGAACCAAAACTTTCGTCAGCACTCAAGTTCCAATGCATAATAAAGGAATTTGTTTTAGATTTTTCGTAACTTAACTCAACATGTTTTTCATTCAGTTCATACAAGAATTCATAGTAGCTTGCTCTAGCCAGATCATTTTCCAAGTCATAGGATAGTTGTTTCCTGTATCCATCAACTGCTAGTGCTACAGAACTAACGTTAAAATGTTCGAAACAAAAGAGGCTCGACTTGTAATCACCCTGATAAGCCTCGGTGTGAACTACATATACAGTAAGTTGATCAGGAATTCTATCCGAGAATAAGTTTTCAAATATTGCATCATGAAGGCCCGGCGAAAGCGAGCGGACTTTGCTTTCTAGCCCACGCATGATGTAGCATGCTGGGAATGATCTAAGGGCTTTCTGGTGTGCAATAAAACTTGAGTTGCTAACTTTGACGTTGCGTGCTACAAGTGCCGCGCTGTGGATTTTCAATTGATGCTTATGAGTTTCATTGGCGCCAGTTAGAAATCTAGAGCTATCCGTATTATGTAGAGCAGTCACTCGAACCCCCACACCAGGTAACAAAAGCCTCCCTTAGTTTTTGAGATCGGTGTTAACTTTCATGACAATTTCAAATAGTTTCCCACCACTTGTCCTAGCACTGCGCGACTTTGCATCCCGAGCGAGTGGATCATTTGCTGCATGCTCTCCTGTGTCATATGTATACATTGCACAATCATCTAAAGTCTTCTGCAGATGAGGATTCGTATGAAGTAGGGTATCAATCATACATCGATATGAGTTCAAACAGCTAGTGCTCGCCAGACGTTGATTTAAGCGAATGGTTACATATTTAAATAAAGCGGCACCCAAGTTGTTGACTGCGAATACAGTGTCCTCAGTGATACCGTCCGCTCTTCGGGTAATTGGTTCGCTCCCATCCGACCTCAATATCTGCATATTTATATTAAAATACAGTGATGATAAATCGAGATACAAGTCTGAGAGATTTGTTATGTTCCATTCGATCGTCGATTCTCCTCCACTGATTGTAGAAACAGGATAATAAACTTGCATCTCGCATTATTCTATTCAAACTTGGGTAGGAGGTATGTTGAATAACTCACACTCCCCCTTCAAAGCCAGCTGGGACTGTGTGTGTACAACGTTGACCTGTGACATCTTTGCAAATGAAAGGGCACAATGCTTTCCTCATAGCTTTATTTGTTAGCATCTTACCCGAGCAAAAGACTCTTTTTTCTTCCAATCCCCTTACCCTTTGACATTGTCCTCACAACCCTACCTGGGCCACCTGTTTTCAGAATACGATGCCCGATTCGAATCATTGTCCACCTCACTTTCTACAAGTGAAAGGCGACCCATTGTCCAACTTCTAACCCGCTTGGACGCTGATGCACACTTTTAACCCCCCATTGACCACATTTTTCGGAATGCGATCCTGTTCGCGATTGGAGGCATTGTCCACCTCGTGAAAGCTGACCATGGCCCGTTTTGCTAACCACCAGCCGATCCACTCTTCTAAACCCCCGCTGACCACATTTTTTGGAATGCGATCCCGTTCACGATTGCAAGCATTGTCCTCCAATACCCCTTACCTTTTGACATCGCCCTCAGAACTCAACCCTACCTTGGCCACCTGTATTTCGGAATGCAACGCCGATTCGAAGCATTGTCCAGCTCACTTTCTAGAAGTGAAAGGGCGACCCATTGTCCCGACTTCTAACCCCTCTTGGGTGCCAATCCATACCTGTTTTTGGAGTGTGACCCTATTCCCAACCCTGGTTGCTGTTCTTTTCCATGCAAACACCTTTTCTTTATAAAGAAGCAACATCAATGTGTGAAAAAGGTGTCTTCTTTATTTCATGGTTACAGAGGATTAATTGAAAATGTCTCCTCTCTTCCTCTTTTTCCTCCAATGTCCACTGCCTGCAATGTCCTTCAAAATCTGTGTCCCTAATTCATTTGAGCTTGCTCTAAGTGCTTGCTTGATGTTATGCCCTTCAGATAACCTTTTCACTAAATATTTCGCTGCGCTCATCGCAGTTCGGGCTATGTAAGGCTTTGCACGATGCAAAAGTGGCAATGCTAGCTTATGCAAAGCACTAAAGAAGCCATTCCCAGTTTGAAACAGTGGCCCTTTGTATGGTACAAGATCTCCAAGTCCTGATCCATAATGGATCTCTGGCACTTCTTTAAGATACATTTTTGAAGTGTAGAACTAGAACTGTATGACCTGGTCCTCTAAAATGAAGTGGACGACCTGTCTCATCATGCAACTTAATCGAAATTGACGTGGTTTCGTTTTGTAATAGCTTCAAATATTGCATGTTATGGAACCTGTAATGAATCTGGAGATCATCTTTATGTAAATATGGGACGAGTTTCAAAATGGGAAACTTTTTTGCACCTATATGAGATGATTCGATAATGTCACAATAAATCATGAATTATGAAACAATGGTTTAATATTGAGTGGTGTGGTTCCTGTAGTGCTGTTTGCAATAGATTGAATTGGTGTGAAACCTAACATATTACTCAAATATTCAGAAAGATCTATAGTTACTCCATCAACTGGAGTGAAAGTAAACAGCTGTGTATCTTCATTGTACGTTAGTATAGCATTGCTACCTAGCACATCTCTGATAGCTTGTAGAAGTGAACGTGGTGATTCGTAATAATTTGGTGGAACTTGGACTTCTTCTGTTGCAAGTATTACTTTTTCTAGAACAACACCAAAACTGAATGTAAATGGATCTCCAATATATTGTGTTGTATTTTCTAACAGTTTACTGGAGTTTAATTTGAGGAGTCTCTTGAGCTGTTAACAAAGGGATAACAAAGAGACGTGGGACCAATAATGTATAGGTATTGTTTTGGAATAGTATCTTTGCATCGAATTCATATCTTTTAAAGAAGCGATTTAGTGTGACAGTGATAGAGCAACCTGGTGTGAATATGATTGGACCAAATTGTGTAATGATAGTCACATCTTCCTTTAAAAGCATCCTTGAGATAGCTTCCTCTCCCAGGTACGTGTTCAGACGCGGAACTTTAGTACCTACAACTTGCAAATCTTGTATAGTGCACACACCCACGGCTTATTCCAGTTCTTCGTCCAAAAACTTAATAGAATGAATTATTTAAGGTAGTTGGAATGTGTACCTTCCATCAACATAACCAAATATGATGTTGAATTCTTTTAAAAAATCTTGCAGCGCATGTTCCAAAGTCGATATCACAACAACTTCCTTATACAGCTCAATAATGCTTCTGGAAGTAATATGCATAGTAGCATCGTTAGTCCGTGGAACGTTGTAGAATACATTAGAGATGGAAAGTTCATGAAAAGTTCATGCAGGCCGACTTCATATCCTTCATTCAGTTGTAGTGGTGCATTCAGAGAAATTGTGAAGTCATTGAGACTGTTGATCAAGAGCATATCCATGCAATCATTGGATAGGAGATACATGTAAAAATCAGAGCTTCGCGACATCTTGGACTGGAACCAAGGAATTAAATGAGTCATCATAACCTAGCCATTTCACTTTATAATGTGTGACACCATTTATTTTCTTTCGACTTACTATGCGTTCAATTGGGTATGGGTCGTCTTGCCATTTCACTACACGTTGCAATTCATTGGCGTTACTACGCCATCATCTTCGACCATGTCGGGACCAGGCATGTAAAAACTGGTGGATCCCAGTTCTTATATCGCGTGATCGTGTAGACAACTAAGGACCAGTGTCCAATGTACCCCTTGTCAAAAATTCATCTATTCATGAGAACACGCACCTGGTCACCAATGTTCAATGGTAACTTTTTGGTTTGTTTTCATTTTTACTGTGAAGTCTATTGAATAGTTCAATCTCATTATTTTTATTGACGTCATTCGGGGCCATCCTGATAGTCGAGTGATATGACGAATTGCAGTCGGCTATGATCTTTGGGAGAACCGCAATGCACTTGTGATGACCTTTACTGGCGAAATAACGATAAAGTCTAGCTTTAATAGTTCTAATCACGCGTTCAACGACCGCGGCCTTCAAATGGGAAAATGAGCTGAATAACTGTATAGTGACGTTTACACCATGTTTTCACATGTTTGTTGTAGAACTCTCTCCCTCTATCCACCTGCAAGTGATTGGGATAGTTCTTATGGCGGTACAACTTGATCAAGCCTTTCTTCACATCTTCACCACGCTTCGTCTTAATGGGTGTAGCCATGAGTCGTCTTGATAAGCAATCTATCACAACGAGTATGAAGGAAAATCCTTTATTTTGTTTCTTGTACTGCAGAAATGAAATCAGGTCTGCTTGATGAAGATCGTCGATGTGCAGTGAGATGGTCTTCCTTCTCTTAAATCTACGTCTTCCTTCTTTGTAAAGTGTGCAGACGTCATCTCGCTGTAGTTCTTCGATTGCCTGTTTCTTAGGGATGTTTCGACCTCTGCAGTATCGGGCAACCCCTCCCAAACCAGCGTTTGGATCCCCATAATTCATTCTCCTTCTTCTGTAAAATATTCATCTGATGATGATGAAAGCAACTTTGTTCTCTGGGGCGATTTATACGTTTCCCAGAGTATAGGTTTCCTTGTTTTCCTGTTCTAACGTATTTGGTGTGGCTGCAAGATCTCTGCCACTTTTCGGTACCAAGCAGGCTTCCCTTTCTTGTGTCTGGACAGATGCAACACCAATTCTTTTGTATTAGAACCAGCGATTGTTTGGTTGTTATGAATGATTTCTCCCTTATCATTCCAAGTCAAGCTCCTAGGTAGCACTGACACTACGCGTCTTACTTTTTTTAATGTTGACATTAGTAGGAAGAGAACTGTAATGAAATGAGCATCCCCTTGGAAGTGACTCATCGTTTTTTTTCTTCCTGTACTAATGTATTGGGTGCTGGCTCTGTTTCATTAGATGGTTTCTGATGATTTTTGTAATGTAGTACATGGCAGTTAACATTCGTTTTACTTTAATGTCATCGCTTTTGTTAGATTCCAGAATTCATTTGATAGGAGTCAATACCTCGACCTTTGTAGCCATTTTTTAGACACCTACCGTTTTTGCTAGAGCACGACCTGCGACACCACCGAGCACACTAGTTAATCCCGTGAGCAATAAGGAGATCAGTGGCACTAATCCTCCCCTCTGACGAGACAGGAAGGATCTTAGTCGTTTTGGTGATTTGTGCAGCGTTTTATATGCAATGTATCGAGTAGTGTGCTTATAATTTTCCAACTCTTTGAACAACCTGCGTGATAACTTACTATTACCATTCAATATATTCTTACAGACTTCAGAAAGAGCTTCTGTGCTATGAGGTGGCACCTCCTTTAAAATGTCATCGTGCTCTTTAGGAGTACACATTGTAATGACTTTTAGAAACGTTAAATGATGATGCAGACTTTTCATTTTGGCAAGAAAACAAACTGGCAAACCTTTCCAGTAATGCCTGTTCGCAGTCAAAATTGAGACTGCGTCAGAGGGTGTAGGTCAATCAGTAGATAACCAAATGGTTTCTCTGTTGCCTGCTCAAATGCACTGATAAAGTATGGTAATTGAGCTTTGCTGAAGATCTGGCGTCCTAAAAGTTCCGCAGCAGGACGGTCTTGGCGCGCGCTTCGTCTTGGCGCGAAGTATCCTGCTCCAAATACCCTCTGATATCAGACGAGGGGGATACTGATGGTTAGCAGTATCCTTGGTAGCCATAATCCTTGGGTCAGTACTACTCACTGCCCATATTACTGGGATTACACCCTTTATCTCATTTGTGCGGGCAGCTTTTGAAACTACATTGTGATCAGCAACCATGCCTTACCTATTGTCCCCCCTTAAGGGTACAAAAGCTAAATCGTGCCTGTGAGTGGCATGGCAGTAATGCAGACATTACACATACCTCTCGGGGAATGTGTTTTGGTTCCCTTGGATGTGCCTCTGGCCCCTTTTCTTTGTGTGACCCTCTTTATCCCGTGGCAGCATTTACATCTGGCATGCCGTTTCCCAATCTTCGCCTACCGTTCTTGCCTTTGTTTTGTAATGCCATACCATGAGCCCTGAAAGGTACCAATGTTTGAGTGCACAGCACCCTTGCAGTCTGTGCTGCAGTAGAACCACACTTTATGTTAGACTGCATCGTGCATTAAAATGGTATCACAAAAAATGTCTGGGGGCAGACATGCTCATATTCAGCTCAAGCATACCAGAAGGCAACGAGCACAAGGACGTGTACCTAACTTTCCGTAGCACAGTAGATATGCTGCTTGCGGAGGAAATGCCTCTCGAATGTGTCCGATACCTCGAAGTAAGAATTCAAAATTTCCTGAAGTGCTTCACCACCCAGTATCCTTCAGCTAGGATCATCCCAAAGATGCACTTTGTTATCCATTACCCACGGATTATGCCTGCATTGGGTACCCTCAGATATTACTAGTGCATGCGCTTTGAGGCCAAACACCAACACTTTAAAGCTTTAGCCTTAAGAGTGAAGAACTTTAAGAATATCTGTAAGACACTTGCAAACCGGCACCAGCTCATGCAGTGTTACTATCTTCATGTGTCTCCCCAGAACTCTGGCTACAAAATCTCTGTACCAAAGAGTGTGGCAAGCTCTTCCCTGCAACGCTGTGTACAGGAAATTGCAAGGGAACAGGAAGTGTGGGAAGTGAGATGTGCTACATTTAATTGCTGTCACCTACAGGACCGACATCATAGTGCAGAAGAAGGAAGACATTCCAGATTTCTCGCAAATTTCTGGTGTCAGCATTATCGCAGGGAAGATTTACCTACTTCTGAATGACGTTATAGTTCAAGGCTACCGATGACACAAGTGTCTGTACAGAGTGACCAGAAGTAATGTTTACGGGATGAGTTTACCTGGACAAAAGGCATCGCATCATATGCTTGACCTGTATTCTTGCGGTGAGGTGATGCCAATGTGGGAACTGATAGGCAAAGAGTAGGCAAAGTGCACCAGGGAGTGCAAGAGGGCTAACAGCTTTTCTTCAAGTATTAATCTGTTCGCAACAACTATCCGTGTGAGTGCAACCAACATGAGACAACAAAGGAAGCGTGCTACTTTGTGACTATTCGGAGCCTGTGTTGAAAAACAAAATCATATACAAGCGAAAACAACTCTATACTCACGATTTTCCTCTAATGTTAAGTGCTGTTTGTTGAGACATTCCCTGTGTTCTGCTGCACTTTGTCTTTCGATGTTGCTGCCCGCCATTCCTGAAAACTTCAAAAGCAGCTGTTAACTGTAATGTCTCAAATGGTGCATGGTCCTGAGATAAAGACAATGATTGTGGTGTCAGGAACCCCGCAATCCTTATCATAGGTCGGCTACAAAAAAGTGTAATGTAACTGGGGCATCTGCACCTGAGACCCAACACGAGTTCACGTCTCTTGCACCAAAATTTTACGGGAAAAGGGAGCGTTCAACATACCACACTGGACATTGGCTCAGGCACATGAAATCTGATATTGTTCGCGGAGTTCGACGTCTGGCTAAGAGCAGGTCATGTTCTAGTACGCATTCTTCATTGGCAGTGTCGCCTGCGACAAGTGGCATGTTAGAACATTCAGAAGAACCACCTAGGCTATGCTACAACATTTACTATCTGAACTCATATTGCGGTCCATTCCATGTACATCTATATTTATGTCGCCTGCTTTGAGCTCTCTTTCGGCATTCCGTAGACCAGCACCTATCTCAAACAAATAAAGGCTGGAAAGCCATAGAGCACGGCATACGAGGTACGTCGACGCACAGCTTCTTCACGGTGCAGATTAAACTACGTGCTGCGCCTTTGTCTTGCTGTTTCGTGCTAGCATCCATCGTTTCGAAATGCGTAGTCAGAATGACAAGCATCCCGCACATTGTCTGCGCCGACCCTATTAAAAAAAATCACAGAATCCAATATGATCCATGTATGAGGTTTAATGTTACTCCATTAGGTCCCACATAGTATGTATGATGTTATATGTGATGCCTCGGCAGACCCCAATATGTTTCTATGGGGTCTCACTAACTGTAGTGGGTCACAAAGACATTAATGTTGGACCTCATTGGGGACCACAATCGGTCTCCAGGGATCCAACAACAGAGCATTCGGGATCTCATACTGACCACATAAGTAAATAGACCCTAAAGTTTTCTGGTTTTATTTCTTTCCAAATTCGGGGGTAGAAATCGGGTCAATCACTTGATATGGAAAATTCATGCAAATTCGGGCAGAAAAAATACCATCTGACTGAATTCGGGAAGAAATCGGGCTCTACCGCAGAATAAACGTTCGTTGTAACGTTGAGTGCCAGAAGCAGTGGTCAACCGTGTATCTTGTGAACAATTAGTATGTCACTGCCTTGAAGGGGCTAGCTTTGGTGCAGTTTTGTGGGTAGAAATCGGGTTTCGCCCTAAATCGGTGAACCTCGATTCGTTGGTGTCAAGCACATCTGCTCATCCCAGATGGGTCAAAGTCGCCATCTTGCCATGCATTTCGGCCCATTCCCCGCGTAAAACAACGGGGATCGCCATCTTGTGGGACGGTTGTTGCCAACATCGCAAAATCTGCCCCCTAGATTTGTACCGAAGTAGAAATTATCTGCAGTCAATGTGCACCGAGCATGCTATTTCTCAAAATAGCCACTTCAATCCGTATCCAATCCAGCGTGAGTTATGGCTGCCTTCGCTCCTCAATGGGTGTGTGGATGTGTTCACGGTATTTCCAATCACTGCGGACGTACGATCCTGTGCGTTCTGTGCAGTTGTGTCTGTGCACTGTGATGTTCGTTAAATATTGTGATGCTCGCCAGCCAGCTGAGGCTGCTTTGGATGATGTAGAAGAAGGTGTCAAGCGTAACGCTACGACGCATCTCTCTACGACAACATTGTGCGAAGAAGTGACTACATTTGTACATTCATGCACGTCGTCCTGCGTAAGTTGGTTAAAACACTTCTTCGTTAGTGCGCAGATTATGTTTTGTGATTGCCAATGAACGGCTGTACTTGGCTTGGAAGTGGAACCGCTTACATGGACCTCTTTTTCCAACCGTATCGTTCACGTCATCCCCTTCCGCACTCAAAGTAGGACGGTGTGTGTGGGACGGCTTAAGGACGTTGTGTGTTTAGCTGTATCGTAAAAGACCTTTCCCACCGTCCAGTCTGATGAAACAACAACAACAACTTTATTCGCGACCTTGGAGAATGGGGAGTTTCATCGCCACAGGCGATACTCTACCCTATTGCTGGATGGAATGGGGGGAATAAAATAACGAGCCCCTTCACAATAACGATCGAAGTCCGATGATGTCCAGAAATGTCAGAAGAGCTTTGAGCGCAGAGCGTTGCTGGGCTGGGTTGGGCCAGGGACCAAGCAATTTCGACAGGGAGAAAGGGTGAGAGTCCAGCTGACGAAGAGACTCGGAGAGTGCGGTTCGGGAAGGTTCGTAGTGAGGGCAATGAAGAAGAATATGCTCCAGATCCTCAAGAGCGCCACAGTGGCAGCAGGTGGGAGAGTCAACTTGTCTCAAGCGGTAACGCCACTGAGCTGTAACGGGCACATCGAGGCGCATTCGGTGGATTAATGCAGCATCTTGACGAGAGGTGTTTCGTGGCATGCGGAAAGCGAGCGTGGGATCAACTCTCTTCAACATAGAGGGAGGAAGAATGTCGGTTGTCCGTTGGCGGGAAGCCAGGGGTGTCACTAGGCGTCGCAGAATTGAACGGCAGTCTCCTCTCAGCAGAACAATACGGGTCCGTTTCCGATACGAGAGTGCTGCTTCTGCGGCGCGGTCGGCCTGCTCGTTCCCCACGACACCACAATGGGCTGGAACCCACTGGAGAACTAGCCTGTGGCCTGCGGCGTAGATAGTGTGGTAAGCCACAATACGTTTAATTAACACGTTTAATTAACACGTCTGTGACTAGGGGTGCGGATGGGCCTCGTATGCCGGAATTTTCAATTGCTTGAAGTGCAGATTTGGAGTCTGTAAAGACTGCCCATTCCCGGGGTGTAAAATCAGCGATGTGTTGTAGAAAGAAAAGGATGGCATAGAGTTCCGCAGTAGTGGAGAAGGTTGGATGTGAAAGGCGTCTTCCGTGCACGACGCCTTCGGATGGAATGACGAATGCTGAGGCGGACTTGTTGTTTCGGGATGCGCCGTCAGTATATGCTGCCGTAAACGTAGAAAACTTCTCGTCTACCAGAGCATGAAAATGGGCTCGGAGGACTTGAGGGGGGACCTGATCTCTTCTTTCCAGAAGGTTTGGGAGGCGTACAAAAGTGGGCGGTACCGGTAGAGACCAGGGGGCTTCCGGCGGTATAGTGTCCTTAGTTATGAAGCTAGTGAGAGTCTGGCGTGTCCTCTGCGCTACTCGATAGAAGTCGCTTTCAGGGCGGTATCGAATTTTTTTGAGTAGCGGGTGGCGGGGAATGTGAGCACGCAAACGGAGGTAGTGCCGAGCCGTTTCCCGTTCACGGAGAACTTCAATCGGAAGCTCACCAGCTTCAGCCAGACTTGGAACTCCGAGGCATCGACGAAGGCTTCGAGCAAACAGGGACCGAAGTGTATTTAATGAAGTTGTTGATATCCTGTGCAGAATAGGAAGGCTGTAAAGCACAGTTGCCATCACCAATGCCGCGTGAACTGCGAGCAGGGAACGCTGATCACAGCCCCATCCTGAGCCAGAAAGATGTTGAATTGTGGGGAGCCATCGCTGCACTTTAGTTTCAAGGTGTTTAATGTGCCGAGCCCAGCGCAAGTCCGAGTCGATTACCACGCCAAGGAAGCGGTGAAAGCGTACCGGTTCAAGCTTCTTTAAACCAAGCCAAAGAGGGAAATTGGCCATAGCTTTACGCGTGAAAGGGAGCTCGACACACTTTTCGGGTGAAAGGTCCACCCCGAGGTGCGTGAGGTACGTATGGATATTGTTTAAAGCGAGCTGCAGGCGGCGCTGGAGAGCCGTGCGTGATTTTCCTACTGTCCAAAGGGCGACGTCATCTGCATACACGGAGAACGACACTTTGCGAGGAATTACTGATTGTAGGCCGGCCATCACCACGTTAAAGAGTGTCGGGCTGAGAATGCTTCCTTGGGGGACTCCTTGAGGAACAGGATGCTGAGGGCTTTGGCCTTGGGACGTACGGACAGCGACAGTTCGGTCCGTAAGGAAGTCTTGGAGCCAGCTGAAGAGCCGACCGGATACTCCAAACGAGCACAAGGCGTGCAGCACACAAATGTGCGAGACGGTATCATATGCGCGCTTGATGTCGAGGAAGTCCGATCGGACGATCCGTCGATGGGCTCGAGCATGTTGAACTGTAGAGACTAGCTCGAGAACTGGATCCATGGAGCTTCGGTGGCGACGAAATCCAGCCATTTCGTGAGGGAACGCACGTTGTTTTTCAAGCCACCAGTCGAGGCGATGCAAAACCATTCTCTCCCCATTCAGTTTCCCCATACAGCTTGTCAGGCTCACCGGGCGAAAGGAGGATAGGGCGTTTGGGGACTTGCCTAGTTTCAGGATGGGAACAACCAATGCCTCCTTTCATGTATGTGGTAAAGATCCTTGTTGCCAAGACGTATTATAGACATGAAGGAGAGCTTGGAGTGACCGCCCGTCAAGGTTTCGTAGGGCGGCATAGGTGATTTTATCGGGCCCAGGGGACGAGGCGGCGTTCACAAGCTTCAACGCTGCCTTTAGCTCGATTAGTGTGAAGTCGCGGCCCATAACATCCGGGGGACGGGGCCAGTCTTGGTGAAGTTCAGCCGTCAAACTGTGGACAAAACTGCGGTGTAGGGGCGTGGTCGAGGCAGCCGCCGGAGTCGTTAGTACCACACAGAAGTCCGTCGCAAGCGTGTTTTCGTCTACACGCTGAACGATAGCCAAGGCCGCGAGAGGATTCTTTTGAGGGGGCGCGTCCTTCAGAGATGGGATAGTCCGCCAGATCTTCGTGGCCGGTGGTGGCAAAACTTATGCCAACGCTTCCTGTCCTCGTTCTTAAGTTGTCGTGTTACTTTAGCTTCCATCCGGCGGTATTCCACAAAGTCCGTAAGTTGCCCTGTCCGACGAGCCGTCGTAGTCGTAGACGGAAGTCGTAGGGTCCGGTCTTGGTGCCTTCTGGTGGCGGCGGTCTTGACAGGACATAAAGAAAATGATGCGGGATGGCTGGATTTGCAGTTAGCACACTTTGGCTCTCTTTTATTGTTGCAGTCTGTTCTCCGGTGAGGTCCGGCGCAGATGCCACAGCGAGTAGAACCTCGGCAATTTCGTGCAATATGGCCAAATCGTTGGCAGTTATAACACTGTATGGGGCCTTCTATGTACTCTTGGACTGTGAAGGTCTGAAACCCAAGGGCAATTCGGGGAGGAAGACGGATTGTAGGTTCAAAAGTCAGGATAACGCTCCGTAACGGGGTAAACACATCACTGCCATCTTCTGCTATGGAATGCCGAACCAGTCGCCGTGCAGATAAAACCCCGGTAAAACCGTCGGTAGAGCACGAGGTCGTCGTTCGAATACTCTCTTGGAACATCATATATCTTGCCCATATTTCTGGCGTATGATTGGGGTATTGATGGTATCACCGGAATCCCAGCTAAGCACTTAGCAGACAAAAGGTTGCGGGTGGCTTCTTCGGACCGTACGGAGACGAAGAGAGGACCATCTTGGTGGAAACGGTGGTGTTGGGTTAGCAGGCGTATCTCACTAGCGACCGCATTAGGATTCACCTTCCAGAAGGAGTAGTCAGTAGTTGCTGGTCGAAACAGTATGGGAATACCGCCGGCTCAGTTCTTCTTGTAGGTGACAGTGGTGAACGGGTCATGAAGTGAAGTGGCAAGGTTGCCATCGTTCATCGCATCTGTCTGCTGAGGAGCTGGCGGTGCCGAAGTGTCCATGGCGTTGTCGGGAACATTCACGATCTGTGGGTTGTTGGGATCACCAGAGGAAGGGCTCCCTACCCGTTGTCGTTTGGCAGGGCTGACGGGGACCTGTTGACCTGTGGTAAGTGTCATAGAGACGTTGGACCTCCCGTCCAGATTACGGCGGGAGCTCCGTGATGGTTAGATCTCCTTTTTCAAAGGCTCTGAAAAAGCCTAAAGGCTAAAGCTGTTCCACTTCACAACGACGGTTATCGTCGTTGCCTTATTCACGCGTCGTTATTATTCACGAGCTATCCCATCGGAAAAAATAGCCGAATATCATGCTTTTCGGAGCACCGGACCATAACGCGCGATGTCTTTCTGAGCGCAATCGCTCGCAGTCTGACGAAAGGAGGTTCCGAAGCCAGCCCACAGAGTGATAGTAGAAAAAGTAAGGGTACATTTATGCTGCAGCATCGCTGCTCGCTGCTCGCTGCAGCTTCAAGCACATCGCTGCTCGCATAACCGCTAGGGTGCGTTTACCCTGCAGATTGCTCAAGATGCTGCTCGCTTTCGCTATATCAGTCGCCTAGCAGCGTTCACTGTGGAAGGATGGAAACGAGGAAAAGTGGGAAGGAGGAAACCGACTTCATCACAACCAATCGCAGGTCGGATTTCAAGACGCCAGTCATCAATGATACCAGGAAGACAAACATGTTTACATTCCTAGGTGCAGCGAGCAGAGCGGCAAGCAGCGGCGAGGATAAGCGAGCAGCCAGGCTGCAGGGTAAATGCACCAATAGAAAGCTCTGTGTTTGACCTGTCATCGCCAGAAGTCAGGTAGTCCCCGGGCATGTTCAAACATGTTTGGCAGCATTGTTGTGGAGATGATCATGGCGTGCATCTTTGGCAAGCAGCGATGCTGCAGCATGAACGCGCCCACAGAGATACATGTGTTTGTTTCGTCATCGCCAAACAGCGATGTGCCATGTGCCAGCAGCGATGCTGCAGCATAAATGTACCCTTACAGTTCCTAAAATTGGGAGAGGGAAAGCATTATCCCAGCGATAGTCGGACGTGATAAGCCATGCCTGCGTTATCTCTTTCTGCGATGCCGGGGTGGGCTGGGTTTCCAACCTCCTTTCGTCGGACTGACACAGATTGCGCTGAAAAATTCATCGTGCGCTATTCTGTGCGACCTCCGAAGAGCATGATGTTCGGCTATTTTTTCCGATGGGATAGCTCCTGAATATTCATGTCAATTATCATTAATTTGAGTAAATTAGACACGCTCTTCACATTGGTGAGGTAAAAAAGTGACCTTTACTAGGCAAATTTCCGACTTAAGCTCGCAAAAATTTACATAATTAAACTTAGGTCACACGACATTCACATGAGGAGGTGGCAAAAACCCAGTAAGAACAAATACCGTTGACCGCATGACTCTAGGTGGTGTAGTTTTTTTTATTATAATTCAATGACACGTTTTCTGGGACACCCTGTATACCACGAAAGTGTGATAAGGTATATATCGGGGAATCATCATCCCTGCTGGAAATACTCGGCATGACCTCATTGACTTCTCCCCGCAATTTTAATGAGATTCAATGAGAAATCAGACTGCGAATTCGTTCAACGTGTAAAAGCCGACTATTTCTCATTGACTGAAGTCGAAGTTAAGCAGGGAAGCTGCCTTTGCGAAACCAAACCGTGCTCTGCCGTGTTGTGTGGCGAAGACCACGTCACGAAGCAAGGAGCCAATTGAACGAAATGGTTTAATGGTCGTCAGTGAGAAACTCTGACTTCCAATTGATTTAATGAGATCCAACATGTTGTGCATTACAGTCTGCACCAATAGAAGGAATGAGGAATTGGGCTAATGTGTACCAATGAGAAACTGCTTTCCAATTGATTTAGTGGGATCCAAAATGTTGCATGGCCGCCAATACAATAAGTGAGAAGCCAGTTGCTGAAGGAACGAGCGTAATGGTGACCAATAGTACATCATCACTCCCAAATTAAGTAATAATATAATTAGGAAGAACGCCGTACGTCCGTGTAGAACTAATTCGAGGAACGCGTCCGATTCAAACAAATGAAACTCCAGAATACGCACCGTATCGACATATATTGCAAGCGAAAATTGAACGACAATCAGACATAGTATAAATTAATTAACGAAGCAAATGAAAATTTATTCCGAACAAATCACTCAGCAAGCCGTTCGCCGATGTCGCCGCTCGCAGAGGCAGAATCCGAAGCGGGCGCGTTGTAACACGTTTCCGTGCCGCACCGCATAGTGGCTCGTCCGCGTTGAAAATAGTTCGCTACGTTATTTCAAATGTTCGTGAACATATACTGAAAAGCACATGTGCCGCGGTAAGTTCATACGCACCTATCACTTTAAGCTATTGTTTCTCCATTCGTATAACATTCCAGTGCACGGAAGTCCATGCGCTTCCTCAAATCTTCAACGGATTAGTCAGTCTGTTACGGAATGCCGAGGTGTTCGGATGCGCGCCTTGTCCCGCCGTGGTTCACAAGCAGTTGGCGTATTTCGGGCGTCATTTTGAGGATTTTTTCCCCTTTGTAAGGTATGTAATCGATGTTAGAAACATACCCGTTCTTTCTACACAGTCTCGCATGTTTTTATCCCTGTTCGTAGGCATTACAACCGGTGATGGGAGGAGAGCGAAATGTGCAGTCAGTGTTACCTCCCGCGCTCTGAGCAACGGTATGTAACATATTTGACACCCACTCACACTGACATGCTGCTGTTCTTGTATCTTTTAAAAATTGTGTTTCTCGAAGGTTAGGCTGGTGCGACGCAGCTAGCATAGGCATTTGTCAGCAGGTGGCCAGAACGGAATCTTACCGAAGTTGGATGGGGTTGGTTTTCACGCATGAAACGCAAGCTCGACGGGACATCGCGAATCACCTACGAAGCACAGAAGACCATGATGGTTGAGTGCTTCAAGACCTTCTGTTTTGTTCGTCGACGCTGTACGGACGTTGGGGACACATCACTGTGAAGTTACTGATTGTGGATTTATTTTGTGTGTGTTTGTGATGGACAGTATGCTTTCAAAACATGTAAGTGCTGAATCGACTTTTTACTCTTGTTGTTCACTGTCTCGCTAGCGATTCTGACTCGTGAATATTCACACTTTTGAACATTTGAAATAACTTTCAGCTTTATATGTCCCACTTGTAACATTTTAATATCTACTGTATTGTGATGTGTGAAGAAATAAATGTGCACGCAGAAACGGCATCTAGTGTAACTCCTTTCTAGAGCAAAAACATGCGTTCTGCTCATTCGATGCAGCAGAATCGAATATATGTTATTACACATTCAAAAGGTGAATCGTCAATGAGAATTTCCATTTGACTTTAATGGGAAAATCTGGGCTACAGCACATTGGCCAATGGTAAACTAGACTGGCCTCGAGAAAGAAACTGAAGTTCTGAGGCTGGAACAACATAGAAGGGACAGATACAAACAAAGCCTCAAATTGCCTAAGTCGTATGTTTTCGTATTGTTTCCGTCGTATGAATGTGTGTATGAGTGAGCAAAAAATGTAAGAGTGAAAGGAGGGTGAATGAGAGTGAGTGGCTGGTTTATCGTCCTTTCAGATGACCCACCCCGGAAGTCGCTGGGGAGGCGTGTTAGCTTAGCTCAGTTGGTAGAGCCCTGGACCGGTAATCCAGAAGATGTGGGTTCGATCCCTACAGCTGGCTAACCTTTTCAGTGACTTTCATCTTTCATCGTAGACTGGCCTCCAATGGGTGTGATTAAGCGTGGTTCCACTTCATCCCCATTGACAATTACAGTGATTTCTCTTTGAAACCCACTAAATTCCAGTAGTTTTCAATATGGTATTTGTCCAAAACTATCGATTCGGAATGGGAAAGTTTGGCTCCTTTCAATGAGAATTGTAAATGTGATATCCAGTTAAACCGAATGAGATTTCTGGGCTATTTTGAATTGGACTATTTCCAGCAGGGAAGGTGCATAAACAGCGAGTGTTTTGGCTGGTTGATAAAGCACTGGGGTTTTTCAATTGTTTTTAATTGAAAGGTGCGTGAACATTCGTTTAAAAGAACATTCAACTAATACCTCTAATAGATACGGTGCATTGGGGGACCACTTATTGACATGTGGATGTGACAATGAAAAAATGGCTAGGAAGCAAGCGAGCTGGTGAAGATGATGCATAATGTAAAAACCCCGAGACTAGGGAGCGCGAAGGGACAGACACAAACGTGACTTCGTGTTTGACTTGTGTTCGTTTGACTTGACTTCGTGTTTGACGTGTGTGACTTGTGTGAAAAGACATCGTGTTTGTGTCTGTCCCTTTGTGTTCCCTTGTCTCGGGGTTTTTACATTATGTGTGGGATGTCAGGCAGAATCCCAAAAAACAAAAATTTTGTTCAGGTGTAAAAACAAAGTAGCCCTCTCTTTCGAGAGGCGCATGAGATAAAAAAAGCAAGCGTCAGTAAGATGTGAAACAGTGATTACGTTCACAAAGCATATGCACAAATGAAGTTTACTTTGTTGTAGATCACTGATTACAGATTTCTTAACAAAATTTGTTTGCTTCGCATTCACATGAGTTGAGGCATTCATACAATTAAGTAATCTGTGCAGCTGTAAAAGATAAGTAAATGGTTTGTATTACACGTTATTAATATCTGCAAAATTCATATTGACCCACCCATATGCTTGTTGCTTTTTCCACACAAACTTCCTACTTGATAGAAGTGAAATGTGGAACACCGTCATTGCGTACACAAAATGTGTGCACACATAGTGGCATTACGGTGCTGGACGTAACTTCTTATTGCCTTGAAGTAAAATTTGTTTATGTGTGGACATGTACAACATATCTGGCATGAGCTCTGTCATGTACCATGCTCGTTACCTGTGTCTGACTGGCACGTCGTTCCGAGGAACTTTGATATCACGCGCACTGTGCCTTCAGTAAAATATCTCACTTGTGCACTTCCAAAGCGTTGTCTCTATGCGAAAATCTAAAATGCACAGATGACAAGTGGTTGCAAAGCAACATATGCGCTTTGCCTGTATGTATGCTCATCACAGTGAAGATGATTTTCTCCAATGAGGAGGGATAAGCTATATTGAGACTGCTTTCCATAAGCAGAAGTATGCTGTTCCCACTGTGGTCAACCATCATACCAATATACGCTTAGTGTAGGCTACTCGTTTTGGTGCAGGAAGAGGGTGAGAGTTCGTCACTGCTGTACCTTAGAACTGAGCTGCTTGAGTAATCACGATAGAGGAAAAGAGGAAGCATCACGTCATTGATCTGTAACATTTTGGTAGATGTCTTGTGTTTTTCTTTTTTGCTATGCCTTCCCCTCTGGTCCATGGAGGCTTCACATCAGGATTATGCCATCGAGGTGTGGTCACATTTCGTGATCTTTGGACGTCTGCATTTATCAATTAGGTTTTACCCTTAGCAGTATTGTAATGCGGAGTGTTTAGCATTCCATCCTCCCCTCCTTTGCAAATATATCAAAAAAGTTTCAGGCAGACTTTGGCTCAACATGTAGTTCCAGATGTGCCTGCATATGATAGATATGTAGCACGCCAAAACCCGCTACCACGAAACCGAACGTTAGTTATTACTAACGTTTACCTGCTCACTGCATCATTTTTCAAAGAATTCGTTTGTTTAAGCAAATATGACAAAGAGACAACAGCGGCGTTTTGTGCCGCCGTAACTGGCAAACTTCGGGTTTCCGGGTCTGGCAACTGCGTTCCACAAGATGGCAGCCTCCGCTGTTTGACGCTGATTTTACGGCAGCTTGACCCACCTGGCTCATCCCCCTGTGGCTCGCGTGCTCCATTTTGTGACCCAGTGACGACAGAGCATTGTTGCAGTCGACGTCGCTTACTCCGCAGCGGCTCGTACGGCACCACAAAGGGTCGGTCGGGCTCCAGATACCTATTTCGTGTAATGAAGCGGGTGTAGTTCTGTAGATGAGCTTATGGCTTTTTCTAATTAGACGGAGTGTTCAGAAGAGAAATAATGCACTGAAGTGAGAGAAGACCATATAGCGAATGTAAAAAAACAAGGATTACAATACTTTGTGGTCTAGAAGTTGTTTTATATGCATCTCAACAACCCCATCTGATGCACTAGTAGCGCTGGAGAACCACGGGAGTGCTAAGCATAACGGACTCCAAACTTGTCATCTCGCGAAAGGTAGGGGGCTAAATCACCTCACTTTAATGAGGTTAGGTTAAGTTAGGTTCTACAGATTGGGGGGCCTGGGCCCCCTCCCCCCCAAGCACGCACTAGGCGGTGCGGGCGTCGAGACTGTGCCTCGGGGTAGGTCAGAAAGTCCTCATCCAAGATGGCGGATTGTCTCGAAGGAACGAGCGATAAAATTTATTTTTTGTGTGTGTTTGCTATGTTATACACCGTTGATTTTTGTTTCATTTCATCCATAATTTTCTCACCTTTCTAGTAAAATCATCCGTTATTTGATGTCTACTTCCGTTTGTTTAAAAAAGCCATAAGCCCGGCTACGGAACTACATTCATTGAAGCTATCCATTTTCACATTTCTGAACCGCGAACTGCGGCCTTATGGGACTCTACGATCGAGCAGGACGGCCCCATCACAATGCCGCCATTGCCGTTGCCGGAAACGGAAATCCGTTCATGATTTGAAATCTTGAAATAGTGCGTATCTTTTAGGTGAGGAATATAAAAGCATATCATGCAATTACTGCACTTAAATATTGCGAATTTACTTGTTAAGCCGTGAGAAAAGAGATGAAAATGAAACCTTCTGTACGTTATAATCGTTAAGCCAAAATCCAACATTCATTCGGGTCGAATCCAAGGCCGGCCAGAGCCAGAGTCCTGTATGAAGCAGCGGCGGTTAGACCCAGAAGACGTTCGGAGGCTTTCTGTGACCGTGATCTTCGCAGTCAGGTTATTTCTGCGTTGCCTTCGACATCCCCATTTTCAACGGTTTGTTCAGTGAACAATGCCATCTAGCATTGCAGTGCCCCCGTGGTACGCGTACGTCCGCTTTATAGGTGACCGAAAGCGTCACGTCGTCCGCGTCCGAGATATCAAAAACTTCTACCTGGAACACTTGCGCGATTTTGACAAGACACGGCCGTAGTCCGTAAAATGGACCTCACAAAAGAATCCAGACGAGAATGGGCACTACCAAGCTCAAATCCTGGGCCTCGCGGGTAAGTTTTTATTCTTGTATGGTGAAAGTTCACGGAGTTGAAACTAGCGTTTGCTCATATTTACTTTCCGCAGAAACGAAAGAATACGCAGGAACAGCGCAAGAACGTTGCAAAGTGTCGACGGACGCCGTGGCAACCGTCATTCGCCTTTCTCTTCGCCTGCCCTGCGGTTCTGTTGAAGCGTTGGTATGTACACTGCAATTTCTGTTCTTGCAGTGCTGGAAGTCTGTTACAGCTAATACTCCGATAATGGAGTGATAGTTTGGGCTTCTTCGCATACATTGCTTAGGATAGGGAAATCGTGTTTTCTACTTGCCACCCCGCAGGAGAAAAGCAGACGCTGTCGTGTTCGTAATGTCGGTTACTACAACCATTTAGTTGGTACGTCAGGCATTGGCAGCAAAAGCAATGTTGCGTTCATGCAGTTGGTATTGTGTTGTGCTCGTGATTCTTGTCATTTTTGTTGTTGTTGTGTGCGGAATGTGATATTCACGCCTTTTAATTATTCATAATTCTTCATGTCGGTAGGTGTAAGTTACACGTTCTTGTTTTGTTCCTTTTTTCACAGATGACGAACAAATATAAGCTGCAACATCGATGTCTTCACGTACGAGTTACTTTAGACATCAAAGGAAACATCTTAATGTCAGCAAGTATAAGTTTCCATGTTTTATGTCTGAATGCAATGCCAAGCGTTTTCTTCACGTTCCGTTTTCTCTTCTCAGTGCCTAAGAAATCCTGCTTGTAAAAAGCAACAACTGCCGGCTCCAACGATTTTCGGCATGGAGGAGACTGAATCATTCCTTCTTGAAGAACTGCAGGTACCGACAGAATAACGGAGCATACAAGACGCGATTTTCTCCTGTAGGTAAGCTTTGTGCTGAGATTGCATGAATGAACCCATGTGTGCTCGCAGCATTATAAAGCACATTATAGCAGCGCACGTTGCTCTCCAGGCAGGACAAGCAATCCAGGATATCTCTGTTCCATCCACGCTAGTCATATATTACAAATTGGTAAGTAATATGCTGAGATCGTTGGTTGGTTGGTTGGTAAAATTACAAGGGGAGGTTGAATTCGCGCAAGCGAATTCTGCTACCCCCAAAAAGAAAGACGGTAGACCCCAAAGCAGAAAAGAAAAAAGAAAGGAAACGGTACGATTGCACCACAGAAGGTGCGAGCGCACCGCAAAAGTTCACTGGGGTGAGCGTCTCGACCGCGACCACGCAGGACCGAGCCCGCCGTTCACATCAAGGATCATAGTAATGTCCACGCTCCGTCTAGTATAGGGTTTCTAGTCCAGATTTCACAAGATCGTGTTGTTGAAGCCAGGAGTGCTTTGCTGCATTATGGAGCACATTGTACTAGAGCACTTTGCGTTTCAGGCAGGAGAACCACTGCAGGGTGTCGCTCTTCCACCCACGCCAGCCATATTATCAATTGGTAAGTCTTCCATTCAAAAACTTCTGGGAAAAGCATAGGAGAGATCATGAACGTGCTGAGGAATAGTTTCCTCCAATGTGTAACTTGCGGAGACATTTTATAACAGACAGAATACAAAACTGTCCCAAATGACAAATTGCACATATGGTTTGAGTACCCTGGACTATACAGCCCTCAAACATATCCTGACAGAACAATGTCCATCTTATGTACCTAGTCCCAAAAGTACAGTTGTACGGTTGCGCTGTCATTTGTGCCACTTGCTCTTGCTAATACTATATTTTGGATGGGGTATACATTTCAAGTGCTTCCTTGAGATCTATCAACCGGTGGGAGCTACGTGAAAGCACAAGAAGCATTGTTCGAGCACAGAGAAGTTTCTCTTGTTGGGGGTATCAAGCAGCATCAAACAAATGCTTGGATGCTTGAATAGACCCTCAGAGTAGCCCATCTGCATATGAGAAGAGTTAATTTATGATTGCATGTGTATGAAACTATAGGAAGATCCTCAATAAAGACGAGCAGTTCTAGAACTGACGGTTTTGTCATGGACTTCACCACGTTTATTGCAGAGTTTCTTACCTGTAGAAAGAAATCCTTCCAAGGCAGTGGACAGCGCGCTGTAATTTTGATATAGCTACAGAACTAGTATGTAATATGTAACTGGGGCCTTGTAAAATTTACATGAACCTGTACTAATGCATCAACAGGAAAGCCTGTTGCTACAACAGGCAATACCGGTTATATCAACAGTCCCTGTAAATTTATTGAAACAGGCCTATGTAAATATTAACAGGACTCCTGGACTATTTTTTCCAGCACTTTCCTGTTAAAACAACGGAGAAATTTTTCTCAGTGCACCACGAATGGGAACGGCAACTGGATGTTGCCGAGAAAATATCAGATGATGATGAAATCGAACGCAACAGGCGAGTGGTTAATTTAGCTTCGCATGGAGCACCAAATGGAGCCAAAATGAGTTGCCTTAGTTTGAAAGTCTTCATGTCCTGTAACATGCACAGTTGTTTCAATTATACCATGCCTATCAACCAGATGTCACAGCACGTGAAAACTGAGCAGTACAATTTGTTTTGCGAAGTGGAAATGACAAGATTTCTTTGCGGTGTGCTGTGCCACATATACCTGTGGCAGAGTGTTGGCAGCTGTTGGGTACGCTTTAATGCCATGCAGATGAATTGTTATTTGTATTCTTTTTTTTTTTCTCAGATCCATCTGGGAAATGATGTGTGGCTACCGCGCGGTAGCCACACATCATTTCCCAGATGGATCTGAGAAAAAAAAAAGAATACAAATAACAATTGAGATATGACCACATTCTCGCCATTGGGGATCAGAAAAAGGCTGTCAGAGATGCAGCTATGTCCATTTTCTCGACTGGCGGTCTGCTGGACAAGAGCGCCACCGGTCTCCCATCTAACCGATACATAGAGAGTGGTGCAGTCGGGAAGGAGTGCATCGACGGCAGGAAGCTCGTGGCATTGTACAGTAAGTTGTTCCATTTTTCTCGTATCGACGGTATTCCCCTTCCACCACTGAAATGTTCCTTCATTTGTTGACATACCTATATGCCAAGTACTGCGATGCACGCTCGATAACAAATACCAAAAATGAGCAGCAGATATTTGTACGCAATGTACTGCGCGCAAAAAGAAGAGATATCACGAAGACAAGAAAAATACAGATGATGAGAGAACCACTGGTGGGTGTGCATGTACATCTAACATACAGGGTGTTTGCACCAATGTGTCCAAAAATTTATTTAAAAAAAAACACTGCTTTGGACACGCATCCCAGGGTATATGTGCCATAACAACAAATATTTAACAACTATTCAACTGAAATAAATTCACCGAATTCAACAATTTTATTTGCGAAATTAGCCTGGCGTTTTCCTTTTCTTTTTTTTTACTAAAATGGAAAGCGCCATACTAAGGTGTAGAATTGGGGTAGCTGGTATGACATTTTATGAAAAACAGCCACAAAAAAGACAAGGGCGAATGGATGTTGTCCTGAGCGCTTCCGTTTGTCCTTGTCTTTCTGCGGCTGTTCTTCATACAAGGGTAGCCCATGTTGGATTTATTCACTATCGTCACTGAGTGCATTCCCTACTGCAACCGGGAAAAAGCGAAAAATAAACGCGGAAATTGTGGTTTTCAGTCGTACAGTTTGTCAGCCGCTATCTGTTTACAGCTGAGAAGGCCTTACCATTTCTCGTCCATGTCACTGAAAATGACAGAACAGAAAGCAGGAAAGACAGGTCACATCACAATGCACCGATGACGTTGTCAACAAAAGCAGCTTGTGTGGATGCGGAGTCTGAAGGGGGGAGCAAAGGATCCATGTCCGGTCATGAAGTGAACAGATTGTGGCCGACAATATTTGCACCTGAAAGCTGCGCCATTTCCCCGTTTTTTTTTTTTTTCACTGTCTTTGTCATGGCATAGAATGCACTCCGTGACATTTCCGGGTAAATCTGGCACGGGCTTTCCATTTCTGTAAAAAAAAAAAAAAAAATACGGCAAGTTGACCAGTTGAGGAGTGTAATCTGAAAAATCTGGATTTATTTTTGCTGAAAACCAAAAATATTTTTTTGGCATCGCCAAGCACCTCAGACATGAATGCTGAAATCTTCAGTTATACAGTATGTGAGATTTAAGTACATGTATTTGGCGCAATAGAGCAGATATCCTGTACACCTTACATGACGCAGTCGTTAAAAGGCGGAAATCAGGAAATGCGACAAGCAATACGGAGAGCTTTTTATTTATGTTTATATCTGCGTTTTATTTTGTTCTCAGTTCTTTTATAGTTGTATATACCACCTGCTCGTATCAGTTATACATTCCTTATTCGCAAAGATAAAATAGTTACTTTGGAGGCTGGTGTAACGATGATTAGAGACGAAAATTGTTGGCCAACAGAGGGAGGTAGGCTCTCTTATAAAAGTTAACTGTCCGAGAACGGAATGAACAACTGGCAATCGATCAGCACGGTATTCACTTTTTTTAATTTTTCACGTTTGTCTTTGTTTGTAACGGTTCTGTTATTTCAATCATGAGAGGCCAACTGCCCGCCAGATCATATGCATTTTACATACGAGCTTAATCTCTCTTGAGTACTGTGTGATACCAGCAATGTTCAGGTCAGAGTTTATTGCCAGCTAACAAAGTACTTGTCGTTGTATTTTGCAGAAGTCACAGTGATGAAAGGGAGAATTCATGTGGAACTCCCACTGCCATGCGGACCGTGCACATGCGACTATCCTACGACGTGCCCCGCAAACCGGACTACAAGAGAGACTCGTTAAGTTCAGCAAGTTGTAATCTCTGTCTCTGTCTCTACTGTCACTTGTAAGTTGTAATATAGTTTGATAAAACCCTGTTACTGATGCCTGGTGTGTCCTGCGTACATGATTCATCAAAGAGCTGCTCCTGCAGGACCACATTGAACAGACCACATTAGGTCACACAAAAACAGACCACATTTGGACCACAATGAAATATCATCCTATGTGACCTCGACCAATGGGAACCTAGAGTTCCCATTGGTTCCCAACCTAGAGTTCCCATTAGATCTCATTTAGGTCCTAGACCTAAATGAGATCTAATAAGGCTGGACTGAATGAGACCCACCGTTATAATCACATATGGGGTGATCCTTGTGGATCCCATTCTTTCATTTTTTTTTAATAGGGAAGGAATGATTAGGTCGGGGCCAAAAAACGAACCAGACCAATTCACTTACGCACAAGTTCGTTCGAAATATCGTGTCGCATTAAGTCATCCAAGCCAGACACTCAATTCACGTCAACGCCACCGCCGCACGGAGAAGAGAAAGTGGGAGAGGAAGTTACGACGCGCCGGCGATAGCATCGTGCAAACGGAGGTGTCGATTTCTCGCGAAGGTGTTCCAGTACACCCCTATGATCCCGTCACGGAAAACAAACAAACGGAGGCCGTGAAAAGGGTGTTCTGGTGCACCCTTCAGTCTGGTGGGGTGTACTTGCTGCGTTTACACCACTGTGACACCCTTTTTTTTAGTGTAGATGTCGCAATGGCCATATCACTTATAGCCGCCGTCTGGTGATAGCAGATATGCACTAAAACACTATCAGGTCCACCTGTTCATTTATACAACTTCTACGTCTTCGATAAGCTTAAAGCTGTGTTGAACATCCCCATCACTAAAAGCAGTAAATGGAATGAAATTATAACAAAATTCTAATGCAATGAAGTTATAAGGTGATAAGGAATAGGGGGACCCCAAAATAATGAAAATTATTTCTATCAAAAATATAAGATTTATTTGTTAATGCGGATATTCCACATACATTTCCAGGAGTCTCCATTTCATGCACTGAACCTGTCGAGATGTTTGTTCTAATGTTCAAACCAATTTTGAAACCTATGGTGCTTCTGTCGCCTTTCTATTCCTCTTCTGCAGCGCCAGAAAAACGCTTCGCTCAGCTTTTCGTGCAACAAACAATGTCATAAACAACGAGCTCAGGCGCACAAAGGAGTTCCTTGAGGAAGGAGGGGGATGTCAGTCTTTGCCAAAAGCTGCTGAACACCCGTGATGCAGAAGTGGAACCAAAAACGACATGAGCATTAGAGGGCATCAAATTCAGAGTCTAAATTTGCTTTGAGCAGCGGAAAATACGCCTGGACATGTTCATCTCATCAAACGGACACCACTTCGAACGTGTGTGAGGTTTCAGCGTTCAAAGATAAATATTGAAATTTCAGTTTAAAAATTTGCATTATTTTGGGGTACCCCCTTGTATAATGAAATTATAACGTATAATGATAATTCACGTTTATTTTAAGTTGTGGAAAATGAAAATGGCAGCACAAAATGGTCTGTTACTCCCTCCCTACTGAAAAATCCTATATGTAGATTCTCATATGATGTTATTGGATATAGAACCTATAAGTGGTGTAGGTACCACAGGAGTTATAGGTTTTATAGGAGCAATATAGGTATTATAGGAGATGTAGGACCTGCGTCTCCTATATGATCTGTACACTGCGTGTATGGGGGCACGCTATGAAATTTGGCTGTGGCGATACATGTATACACACGCAATGAACAAAAATAATAAGAGAAGAGTACAATAAAATACTGTCTACTTCCCTTCATTTATTAATACCATTCACATTTTTTTACATTCAAGGACACAGCTGTAAAGGCTTGCACTGCCGTGGAGCAGATGACGGAGTTGCATGGGTGAGGCGTATGCCTCATCTGTTTCACAGTAAACACAAATCAGTGAAGAGCTCTGCAACGTACTTTGGCGCGACTTACATGATGACTTTTAACATTTCCGCGATGTATCTGTTCATTTTCCCACGTCGTGTGTGTGCTGGCTCATCTGCGTTGTTCACGGAAATCGATCGGTGAAAAGCATCTGAAATTCACAAATTCGTCGTAAGTAGCAGGGCCACTGTAGCATCACATGTGACATCTTCATCCTGATAAGCGTTGGAGGTTTACCAATAGCGACACTGAGCTAACAGATAGAGATAAGGTAATAGGAATCACAAGGGTAATAATCACACTGAGAGCATAAAGTAGGAGGAACCCACATGCTGGAAAGAATACTGAACAAAAAGCATGAAACATGACACTCCTGGCACGCAACTAACCTTTACTTCACCAAATCTAAGGGCTTCTGGACGTATGTTCAAACACGCACACAAGAAAGCACGTCCAGGCATCACCCGTAGAGCAGAATAACACATCCACAGCAGTTCGGTGCACCAGAGGAGCCCATAGAGCCACAACGACACGCGAAAATCCGGATGCGAGAACAAACGCGTCCGACTTCAACGAACTTTGCAAGCGAAATGGACGCCAGAGCCCCGACTGGTGGCGGCGGTGGAAGAGAAGGAAGACGCCAGCTGTTCAGGTTCAGGCGCTCCTCGCACTATGGCAAGAGAACGGAAAGTCGCGCGAAGACGGGACTAATACTATGGGAAAGAGGACGCTTGCCCCGTCCAAAAGAGACCTCAATCGCCTTTCTACGCCAACAAAAACCCGATATCGAGAAAAATGCCCCCGGTCCTATGTATAAGAGGGCCGCCGTTGCCACGGTGTCCTAACTCGGGAACGGAGAGGGATAGAAAGGTGCCGCAAGTTTCTACGCGTTGCCTATGTCGGGTGCGTTTACCCATTAAAAGGAAATTCGCATCCGCCGCGGGCTTGGAACCTGAAAACGGGGACAAAGTCAGGAAATGGTGGTCGGTGTCAGGAATTTCACGAATGACGCCTTAACTGCTGGAAGTGGACGGGTGGTTTGAAAGAGAAAGTTGTAGAGCAGAGAACAAAGCACACGTACACAAAATTTCGACTCAATCGGACGTCGGGTATGCGAGTTGAGACTTCGAACAGTGGGAAGCGTTTCAAAGTTGGGCTAGCCAGACTGGTCGCCTCGTCATACTCTTAAGCCGATATCGCGAGAACGGAACGTTGCGCGTCTACGGGATCAACGCTGTTCGAAAGAGCACATCGAGACAGTCACAACGAAGGGAAACACGGTCATGTCGCAGCAAGGGGAACGTTTTGGAGGGAAAAAAGCCGTCGGTCCCATGTACTGGGAAGGGGATCACTCTGGTTTACACTTCGCAAAATAAACTTCGAGAATAAACTCCTCGAAATAAATCACGAAAAAATCCACGGTGTAAAGATAAAGCTGTAAAAATCAACTTTTGCGATACAAACGCTTCAGATTCAAACTTCCAAAATAAATCGTCTCTGATTGGTCGACAGGCACGACAGCCTCAGAGCAGCGAAGGCTTTTGGCTCCCGAGTCTCAAAATAGTTCCCCGCAGGGTGAGGCTTCTTGCGGTTGGCTGGGAACGAGAGTACCGAGTCTGGACGAATCGTTTACTGCATTCTCCGCCGGCTATCAGGATTCTGTTTACACTGCAGTTAATGCTTTGTTCTGCTGCTCGCCTGTCAAATTTGAGTATGTCAAACTCTGAATTCGTGCCGTAAGTCACCAAGTGAGTTCCCGGTGTTGGTTCCAGGTATGGTGGACACCTGCCATACTGTGAACATTGTCGCGGACGTCGCCATTCTCCTGCAGGGCTGCCTTGGTTGTGAAATCGGAGAGTTGAAAACTGACGATCGACGAAAAAGCCCGATACCGATACCTTGTGGATGTGTTGTGTTTGTCCATCTGTGTGTGTTCCAGCCTCAGAACCGTAGAATCGTGAAATCGGAACCTGCCTGTGGTTTTCCTTGTGAGCCTACGTTCTGATAAACGCAGGGGACAGGTACTGGACAGACTCTCGAAATGCATTTTAATATTAATAAGCTGCATATGAATGTGAAGAAATTATTTGTTTGTTTGCAAGAAAAAACTATTTTCTCTCGGATGAATACCTTGAGTCAGCAGAGGTCCTAATTTTTTGTAACCAGCATACGGTAATCTCAAAGTGTAACGAAATAAGATTCTAATTTCAGGAAAATCCACATTGATTCGCGCACCTTCCTAGACAACGATTTGCCATGCAAAAGCTGCAAAAGATGTATCTAGACGTAATACTTCAAGCACTTTGTTTTCACTGGTCTTTGAATACCCTGGAACCTAAGAATGCCATTTTCTTAAATACCGTGAAATTTTCTCACACAAATGTTTGCATCTTTTTTATTCACGTAGATATACCGTGCAAATTCTGGTTATCAAATGTTGGAACTGAAGAAAACCAAGCGCAATAAGTAACTGAAATCGGAAGTGCGAGAAATGAATGGCACCCTCTGTTGTATTTGTTTGCCTTCCTTTCTCTCCTATGATCTTCACATTCAGAAATCCCAAAGTACGTTTATTAGCAGGTCACTCTTTATGCCAAGCACCCACGCCAAGAAGAGGTCTAAAATTTACGGTACCAGCTACTTGATTGTATGGTACCCTTGCACCTATTTTTACAGCTTATAAATATTGTGCTGAAATGTGAAATCGCTGTAAAACTTGCATCCTGCGGGACATTACATTAAATGTGCTGCTTGCAGTTCTGCAGCGTTGTCTCTTCCTCACGTTCAAAAGGCAAAAAGAACGCTCCGAGACTTGCTCTCACACAACCATTATTTCGGGGCCATGTGTTCGCACTAAATGGTCACGAGCATACTTTTGAAAACTATAGCGGCACATAGGGAAACCGCCGTTGCATTTGCACAGACCTTCTATTTCCAATAATTAAACGAGACCTAATTAGTACATCCACTTCGGATGTAGGACATGTTGCCAACTCATAACCGCAAAAATGTGATTTCTCTAAGAATAAAAAAATCAGTCCATGGACACGCTATAGGCACCGCACCTACTAGAAATTAACGAGTGCTTGCTGAAAATATGCTGATATTTGTATTTTATGTGATGTATGGCCCACATTTTCTTTTTGACCAGCTATGCCAGTGTGAGAGCTCCTACGCCAGACTAGCAAATTCCTCCTCTTTGTCCTCCATGCGGTCACATATATGTTACGCTACAAGGAAGCTAGCTGGTATCACAGTACCAAACAGGTGAATTAACATGAACACAATCACTTAGCAGAGTGAATAACAACCACCATTATTGACTTAGGAAGGGAGTTGCCTCAGGACAGAAGCCGCCGATATTTCGAACAGAGACTGTTCTTCTTCTGGGCACCGTCCTCATCATTGGCATGGTATTTAAAGGGTTAGGTGTGACGTGTTTAGAGGTTCATGCGAATTGTGGGTCAACAGCCCGGAGGGAAGAAAAGTTCCGTACGGGCTTCTACGGCCGGAGTGAATGGCTTTGTTAGAGTATGGAGGGGATAATATGAACGTAATGATCTAGGCTACAGACCGGTTACAGAAAAATGGAAGGTTCACGAACACGTGGACGAAACGGGACAACAGACAAGAATTGGCAAGCATGGTGAAAGATAAGGAGGTTAGTGGTTACGTGGGGAAAATTCTAGAACGAGCAAAGTTTTTTTAAATATATATTTGTAATACAAAGTTGTGGCATGCAATAAAGAAAGCAGAAAGCAGTGGTCATGCAGAACATAACAGATGATAATGGAGGTAGAAGGGAAAAGCATATTTTATTTGTGAAGTCTTTCTAGGATGTCTTGTGATTTGTTGATACCAGACGGGTGAAGAGCGTTGAACTTGTATATGAGATAAGACTCCCTATCACATCTGTCACGTGTGGATCTAAACCCGGTTTCTAGAATATATAGTTTAATGTTGTCAAAATTGTGACCAGGAACGTTAAAGTGTTCGGCGACTGCTTTGGGGAGTTTGTTGGACATGTCGGTTCTGTGTCCGGTAAGGCGGTTGTTCATTTGTTGGCCGGTTTCACCAATGTATTGCATAGAGCAGTCGCCGTCGAACAACGCCATAGAGCAGTCGAACAAATCATTTCCAGCACCAGAACCACAACTCTCCGCAACATCGCTGACTCACCCCGAGAAAACGCTGACGCAAGCACCGTAATAGATATATCACGCTCACTAACCAGCGACGAACTACAAGTCCTCTCTAGGGGGTTAACATTCTGCCCTACACTCAATTCTGTTAACGAATACGAAATCCACAAAGACATATCAGACTTTGCGAGACGGCTTCGCCTTAGAGAATTCTTCGCTGATACAACACAAGAAAACAACAACGACCTCCGACTACCATCAACCTGGAGACCAAATCACGGCTGAGAACCCGCATTAGACCTGTACATTAAACAAGTAAGCAACGACATCCTTCGCAGTATTTCCCAAAGCTCGCGTGGTCACAACCTCACTAAAACACAGCGTGACATCATCAAAGCGCTAGCTGACAGAGATGATATCATTATCAAGCCCGCAGATAAGGGTGGGAGTATCGTCATCTGGCCCACAGATAAATATATTTCTGAAGCTCATAGGCAACTCAACAATACGCAACACTACCTCAAACTGGACCATGACCCAACAAAGGAGTACACGGCGCTAATAACCCATACCATACAGGACCTCCACGAACGAAAGCTCATCACACGTGATGACCTCAGATATCTCACCCCGTCAAACACAGGCGCAGGTCGTTTCTATTTACTGCCCAAAATCCACAAGGTACACGCCAACGAGCTCTATACGGCTGACATCCCCGGCAGGCCAATTGTATCTAATAACAACACACCAACAGAAAGACTCTCGAAATTCCTGGACCACTATTTAAACCATATTCCGACAACACTGCCATCGCATGTACAAGACACACCCCACCTCCTCAGAATAATCAGAGATATAATCAACACTCGTACATTTGGTAGGGACACAATACTAGCCACGCTGGATGTGACATCACTGTATACTAACATCCCACACAACGACGGAATCACAGCCCTCTGCAATACCCTTTCTACAACAAACACCAGAAAAGACACGGAAACCATACTCGTTCTAATGGACTTGCTCCTTAAACTGAACTACTTCGAGTTCAATGGCGAATACTACCTACAAGTACACGGTACAAGTATGGGACACATGTTGCACCCACATACGCAAATATATTCATGGGTTTCTTGGAAAACAAAGTTCTCAGCGCCCTCTCATTAAAACCCACTGTGTACCTTCGATACATCGATGATATACTGATAATATGGGAACACGGGGAACATGAATTTCAAAAGTTCGTAGATCTACTGAACACCGCGCATAGCACCGTAAAGTTCACATCACAACAGTCAACTCACTTAATTAACTTCCTCGACACCACAATATCACTAGACAACGGCAACCTCGTCACAACCCTGTACAAAAAGCCAACTGACAAACAACAATACCTTCACTTCAAGAGTCACCACCCGCGCCACTGTAAGGTTGGAATTCCTAACGGGCAGATTGTAAGACTACGCAGAATTTGTTCAAACGACACAGATTACGCTGAGAAGCTTGACGAACTCTGCAGTACACTTGCTCAAAGGGACTATCCAGACACCCTCCTAACCGAATTCCGTCGCAAGGCACTCACACTCGATCGAAACGAGGTTCTGGAAAACCGAAAAAATCCTGACGCGTGCCAAATAAGCTTCATCACAAGATATTCCAACGCACTTCCAAACATCAAAGCCATTCTACAGAAGCACGAGCCCCTCCTACAAAGCAGTGACCGACTCAGCAATATATTCACCCATCCCATACAATTGGAGACTCCTTGGTCAATTCCAAAATCAGCAAAACGAGCGCCCCGTACAAGGGAACACGGCCCTGCAACCTCCCGCGCTGCAAAACATGCAAGCACGTTCAACACGCTAACTCCATCAAAAGCACTGCGAACAATTACACCCACCCCGTTGACCACGCATTCATATGCACAAGCTCCAATGTCATATACTGCATTGAATGCGGAGACTGCTCTATGCAATACATTGGTGAAACCGGCCAACAAATGAACAACCGCCTTACCGGACACAGAACCGACACGTCCAACAAACTCCCCAAAGCAGTCGCCGAACACTTTAACGTTCCTGGTCACAATTTTGACAACATTAAACTATATATTCTAGAAACCGGGTTTAGATCCACACGTGACAGATGTGATAGGGAGTCTTATCTCATATACAAGTTCAAGGCTCTTCACCCGTCTGGCATCAACAAATCACAAGGCACCCTAGAAACACTTCACAAATAAAATATGCTTTTCCCTTCTACCTCCATTATCATCTGTTATGTTCTGCATGACCACTGCTTTCTGCTTTCTTTATTGCAAGCCACAACTTTGTATTACAAATATATATTTAAAAAAAAACTTTGCTCGTTCTGGAATTTTCCTATGCTTGCCAATGCTTGCTATGCTTTCCTATGCTTGCCAATTCTTGTCTGTTGTCCCGTTTCGTCCACGTTTTCGTGAACCTTCCATTTTTCTGTAACCGGTCTGTAGCCTAGATCACTACGTTCACATAATCCCCTCCATACTCTAACAAAGCAGCCATTCACTCCGGCCGTAGAAGCCCGTACGTAACCTTTCTTCCCTCCGGGCTGTTGACCCACAATTCGCATGAACCTTTAAACACGTCACACCTAACCCTTTAAATACCATGCCAATGATGAGGACGGTGCCCAGAAGAAGAACAGTCTCTGTTCGAAATATCGGCGGCTTCTGTCCTGAGGCAACTCCCTTCCTACATCTCTACCGGTTCGCTGGATTTC